>NW_027102408.1:0-93185 GCF_035609145.1 Eleutherodactylus coqui
TACAAATTTAGGGAATTATGTCCTTTAAGAGGTTGACCAGGGTTGTGTACAAACCCTCGAAACAACAGCATTTTAAGTGTACTGGCCCTTTAAGAGGTGGACCCGGAAGCTTACGGACCTTTAAAATTGGCAATACTTTAAGGTGACTGGCCTATGAAGAGGATGACCATGGAAGTGGACAGTCCTTAAAGATGCATTATTGTGTGTGGGTGGCCTTCTAAGAGACAACCCTGGGAATGGACAGACCTTTGGAAATGTCAATGTGGCTTATGAAGTGGAAAGCCACTTGAACATGTGACATGTTTTGCGGACTGGCCCTTTAAGAGGCAGACCCTAGAAGTGGACAAACCCTTGAAGAGGTGACAAATTTAGGGAATTATGTCCTTTAAGAGGTTGACCAGGGTTGTGTACAAACCCTCGAAACAACAGCATTTTAAGTGTACTGGCCCTTTAAGAGGTGGACCTGGGAAGCTTACGGACCTTTAAAATTGGCAATACTTTAAGGTGACTGGCCTATGAAGAGGATGACCATGGAAGTGGACAGTCCTTAAAGATGCATTATTGTGTGTGGGTGGCCTTCTAAGAGACAACCCTGGGAATGGACAGACCTTTGGAAATGTCAATGTGGCTTATGAAGTGGAAAGCCACTTGAACATGTGACATGTTTTGCGGACTGGCCCTTTAAGAGGCAGACCCTAGAAGTGGACAAACCCTTGAAGAGGTGACAAATTTAGGGAATTATGTCCTTTAAGAGGTTGACCAGGGTTGTGTACAAACCCTCAAAACAACAGCATTTTAAGTGTACTGGCCCTTTAAGAGGTGGACCTGGGAAGCTTACGGACCTTTAAAATTGGCAATACTTTAAGGTGACTGGCCTATGAAGAGGATGACCATGGAAGTGGACAGTCCTTAAAGATGCATTATTGTGTGTGGGTGGCCTTCTAAGAGACAACCCTGGGAATGGACAGACCTTTGGAAATGTCAATGTGGCTTATGAAGTGGAAAGCCACTTGAACATGTGACATGTTTTGCGGACTGGCCCTTTAAGAGGCAGACCCTAGAAGTGGACAAACCCTTGAAGAGGTGGCAAATTTAGGGAATTATGTCCTTTAAGAGGTTGACCAGGGTTGTGTACAAACCCTCGAAACAACAGCATTTTAAGTGTACTGGCCCTTTAAGAGGTGGACCTGGGAAGCTTACGGACCTTTAAAATTGGCAATACTTTAAGGTGACTGGCCTATGAAGAGGATGATCATGGAAGTGGACAGTCCTTAAAGATGCATTATTGTGTGTGGGTGGCCTTCTAAGAGACAACCCTGGGAATGGACAGACCTTTGGAAATGTCAATGTGGCTTATGAAGTGGAAAGCCACTTGAACATGTGACATGTTTTGCGGACTGGCCCTTTAAGAGGCAGACCCTAGAAGTGGACAAACCCTTGAAGAGGTGACAAATTTAGGGAATTATGTCCTTTAAGAGGTTGACCAGGGTTGTGTACAAACCCTCGAAACAACAGCATTTTTAGTGTACTGGCCCTTTAAGAGGTGGACCTGGGAAGCTTACGGACCTTTAAAATTGGCAATACTTTAAGGTGACTGGCCTATGAAGAGGATGACCATGGAAGTGGACAGTCCTTAAAGATGCATTATTGTGTGTGGGTGGCCTTCTAAGAGACAACCCTGGGAATGGACAGACCTTTGGAAATGTCAATGTGGCTTATGAAGTGGAAATCCACTTGAACATGTGACATGTTTTGATGACTGGCCCTTTAAGAGGCAGACCCTAGATGTGGACAAACCCTTGAAGAGGTGACAAATTTAGGGAATTATGTCCTTTAAGAGGTTGACCAGGGTTGTGTACAAACCCTCGAAACAACAGCATTTTAAGTGTACTGGCCCTTTAAGAGGTGGACCTGGGAAGCTTACGGACCTTTAAAATTGGCAATACTTTAAGGTGACTGGCCTATGAAGAGGATGACCATGGAAGTGGACAGTCCTTAAAGATGCATTATTGTGTGTGGGTGGCCTTCTAAGAGACAACCCTGGGAATGGACAGACCTTTGGAAATGTCAATGTGGCTTATGAAGTGGAAAGCCACTTGAACATGTGACATGTTTTGCAGACTGGCCCTTTAAGAGGCAGACCCTAGAAGTGGACAAACCCTTGAAGAGGTGGCAAATTTAGGGAATTATGTCCTTTAAGAGGTTGACCAGGGTTGTGTACAAACCCTCGAAACAACAGCATTTTAAGTGTACTGGCCCTTTAAGAGGTGGACCTGGGAAGCTTACGGACCTTTAAAATTGGCAATACTTTAAGGTGACTGGCCTATGAAGAGGATGACCATGGAAGTGGACAGTCCTTAAAGATGCATTATTGTGTGTGGGTGGCCTTCTAAGAGACAACCCTGGGAATGGACAGACCTTTGGAAATGTCAATGTGGCTTATGAAGTGGAAAGCCACTTGAACATGTGACATGTTTTGCGGACTGGCCCTTTAAGAGGCAGACCCTAGAAGTGGACAAACCCTTGAAGAGGTGGCAAATTTAGGGAATTATGTCCTTTAAGAGGTTGACCAGGGTTGTGTACAAACCCTCGAAACAACAGCATTTTAAGTGTACTGGCCCTTTAAGAGGTGGACCTGGGAAGCTTACGGACCTTTAAAATTGGCAATACTTTAAGGTGACTGGCCTATGAAGAGGATGACCATGGAAGTGGACAGTCCTTAAAGATGCATTATTGTGTGTGGGTGGCCTTCTAAGAGACAACCCTGGGAATGGACAGACCTTTGGAAATGTCAATGTGGCTTATGAAGTGGAAAGCCACTTGAACATGTGACATGTTTTGCGGACTGGCCCTTTAAGAGGCAGACCCTAGAAGTGGACAAACCCTTGAAGAGGTGGCAAATTTAGGGAATTATGTCCTTTAAGAGGTTGACCAGGGTTGTGTACAAACCCTCGAAACAACAGCATTTTAAGTGTACTGGCCCTTTAAGAGGTGGACCTGGGAAGCTTACGGACCTTTAAAATTGGCAATACTTTGAGGTGACTGGCCTATGAAGAGGATGACCATGGAAGTGGACAGTCCTTAAAGATGCATTATTGTGTGTGGGTGGCCTTCTAAGAGACAACCCTGGGAATGGACAGACCTTTGGAAATGTCAATGTGGCTTATGAAGTGGAAAGCCACTTGAACATGTGACATGTTTTGCGGACTGGCCCTTGAAGAGGCAGACCCTAGAAGTGGACAAACCCTTGAAGAGGTGACAAATTTAGGGAATTATGTCCTTTAAGAGGTTGACCAGGGTTGTGTACAAACCCTCGAAACAACAGCATTTTAAGTGTACTGGCCCTTTAAGAGGTGGACCTGGGAAGCTTACGGACCTTTAAAATTGGCAATACTTTAAGGTGACTGGCCTATGAAGAGGATGACCATGGAAGTGGACAGTCCTTAAAGATGCATTATTGTGTGTGGGTGGCCTTCTAAGAGACAACCCTGGGAATGGACAGACCTTTGGAAATGTCAATGTGGCTTATGAAGTGGAAATCCACTTGAACATGTGACATGTTTTGATGACTGGCCCTTTAAGAGGCAGACCCTAGATGTGGACAAACCCTTGAAGAGGTGACAAATTTAGGGAATTATGTCCTTTAAGAGGTTGACCAGGGTTGTGTACAAACCCTCGAAACAACAGCATTTTAAGTGTACTGGCCCTTTAAGAGGTGGACCTGGGAAGCTTACGGACCTTTAAAATTGGCAATACTTTAAGGTGACTGGCCTATGAAGAGGATGACCATGGAAGTGGACAGTCCTTAAAGATGCATTATTGTGTGTGGGTGGCCTTCTAAGAGACAACCCTGGGAATGGACAGACCTTTGGAAATGTCAATGTGGCTTATGAAGTGGAAAGCCACTTGAACATGTGACATGTTTTGCAGACTGGCCCTTTAAGAGGCAGACCCTAGAAGTGGACAAACCCTTGAAGAGGTGGCAAATTTAGGGAATTATGTCCTTTAAGAGGTTGACCAGGGTTGTGTACAAACCCTCGAAACAACAGCATTTTAAGTGTACTGGCCCTTTAAGAGGTGGACCTGGGAAGCTTACGGACCTTTAAAATTGGCAATACTTTAAGGTGACTGGCCTATGAAGAGGATGACCATGGAAGTGGACAGTCCTTAAAGATGCATTATTGTGTGTGGGTGGCCTTCTAAGAGACAACCCTGGGAATGGACAGACCTTTGGAAATGTCAATGTGGCTTATGAAGTGGAAAGCCACTTGAACATGTGACATGTTTTGCGGACTGGCCCTTTAAGAGGCAGACCCTAGAAGTGGACAAACCCTTGAAGAGGTGACAAATTTAGGGAATTATGTCCTTTAAGAGGTTGACCAGGGTTGTGTACAAACCCTCGAAACAACAGCATTTTAAGTGTACTGGCCCTTTAAGAGGTGGACCTGGGAAGCTTACGGACCTTTAAAATTGGCAATACTTTAAGGTGACTGGCCTATGAAGAGGATGACCATGGAAGTGGACAGTCCTTAAAGATGCATTATTGTGTGTGGGTGGCCTTCTAAGAGACAACCCTGGGAATGGACAGACCTTTGGAAATGTCAATGTGGCTTATGAAGTGGAAAGCCACTTGAACATGTGACATGTTTTGCGGACTGGCCCTTTAAGAGGCAGACCCTAGAAGTGGACAAACCCTTGAAGAGGTGACAAATTTAGGGAATTATGTCCTTTAAGAGGTTGACCAGGGTTGTGTACAAACCCTCGAAACAACAGCATTTTAAGTGTACTGGCCCTTTAAGAGGTGGACCTGGGAAGCTTACGGACCTTTAAAATTGGCAATACTTTAAGGTGACTGGCCTATGAAGAGGATGACCATGGAAGTGGACAGTCCTTAAAGATGCATTATTGTGTGTGGGTGGCCTTCTAAGAGACAACCCTGGGAATGGACAGACCTTTGGAAATGTCAATGTGGCTTATGAAGTGGAAAGCCACTTGAACATGTGACATGTTTTGCGGACTGGCCCTTTAAGAGGCAGACCCTAGAAGTGGACAAACCCTTGAAGAGGTGACAAATTTAGGGAATTATGTCCTTTAAGAGGTTGACCAGGGTTGTGTACAAACCCTCGAAACAACAGCATTTTAAGTGTACTGGCCCTTTAAGAGGTGGACCCGGGAAGCTTACGGACCTTTAAAATTGGCAATACTTTAAGGTGACTGGCCTATGAAGAGGATGACCATGGAAGTGGACAGTCCTTAAAGATGCATTATTGTGTGTGGGTGGCCTTCTAAGAGACAACCCTGGGAATGGACAGACCTTTGGAAATGTCAATGTGGCTTATGAAGTGGAAAGCCACTTGAACATGTGACATGTTTTGCGGACTGGCCCTTTAAGAGGCAGACCCTAGAAGTGGACAAACCCTTGAAGAGGTGGCAAATTTAGGGAATTATGTCCTTTAAGAGGTTGACCAGGGTTGTGTACAAACCCTCGAAACAACAGCATTTTAAGTGTACTGGCCCTTTAAGAGGTGGACCTGGGAAGCTTACGGACCTTTAAAATTGGCAATACTTTGAGGTGACTGGCCTATGAAGAGGATGACCATGGAAGTGGACAGTCCTTAAAGATGCATTATTGTGTGTGGGTGGCCTTCTAAGAGACAACCCTGGGAATGGACAGACCTTTGGAAATGTCAATGTGGCTTATGAAGTGGAAAGCCACTTGAACATGTGACATGTTTTGCGGACTGGCCCTTGAAGAGGCAGACCCTAGAAGTGGACAAACCCTTGAAGAGGTGACAAATTTAGGGAATTATGTCCTTTAAGAGGTTGACCAGGGTTGTGTACAAACCCTCGAAACAACAGCATTTTAAGTGTACTGGCCCTTTAAGAGGTGGACCTGGGAAGCTTACGGACCTTTAAAATTGGCAATACTTTAAGGTGACTGGCCTATGAAGAGGATGACCATGGAAGTGGACAGTCCTTAAAGATGCATTATTGTGTGTGGGTGGCCTTCTAAGAGACAACCCTGGGAATGGACAGACCTTTGGAAATGTCAATGTGGCTTATGAAGTGGAAATCCACTTGAACATGTGACATGTTTTGATGACTGGCCCTTTAAGAGGCAGACCCTAGATGTGGACAAACCCTTGAAGAGGTGACAAATTTAGGGAATTATGTCCTTTAAGAGGTTGACCAGGGTTGTGTACAAACCCTCGAAACAACAGCATTTTAAGTGTACTGGCCCTTTAAGAGGTGGACCTGGGAAGCTTACGGACCTTTAAAATTGGCAATACTTTAAGGTGACTGGCCTATGAAGAGGATGACCATGGAAGTGGACAGTCCTTAAAGATGCATTATTGTGTGTGGGTGGCCTTCTAAGAGACAACCCTGGGAATGGACAGACCTTTGGAAATGTCAATGTGGCTTATGAAGTGGAAAGCCACTTGAACATGTGACATGTTTTGCAGACTGGCCCTTTAAGAGGCAGACCCTAGAAGTGGACAAACCCTTGAAGAGGTGGCAAATTTAGGGAATTATGTCCTTTAAGAGGTTGACCAGGGTTGTGTACAAACCCTCGAAACAACAGCATTTTAAGTGTACTGGCCCTTTAAGAGGTGGACCTGGGAAGCTTACGGACCTTTAAAATTGGCAATACTTTAAGGTGACTGGCCTATGAAGAGGATGACCATGGAAGTGGACAGTCCTTAAAGATGCATTATTGTGTGTGGGTGGCCTTCTAAGAGACAACCCTGGGAATGGACAGACCTTTGGAAATGTCAATGTGGCTTATGAAGTGGAAAGCCACTTGAACATGTGACATGTTTTGCGGACTGGCCCTTTAAGAGGCAGACCCTAGAAGTGGACAAACCCTTGAAGAGGTGGCAAATTTAGGGAATTATGTCCTTTAAGAGGTTGACCAGGGTTGTGTACAAACCCTCGAAACAACAGCATTTTAAGTGTACTGGCCCTTTAAGAGGTGGACCTGGGAAGCTTACGGACCTTTAAAATTGGCAATACTTTAAGGTGACTGGCCTATGAAGAGGATGACCATGGAAGTGGACAGTCCTTAAAGATGCATTATTGTGTGTGGGTGGCCTTCTAAGAGACAACCCTGGGAATGGACAGACCTTTGGAAATGTCAATGTGGCTTATGAAGTGGAAAGCCACTTGAACATGTGACATGTTTTGCGGACTGGCCCTTTAAGAGGCAGACCCTAGAAGTGGACAAACCCTTGAAGAGGTGGCAAATTTAGGGAATTATGTCCTTTAAGAGGTTGACCAGGGTTGTGTACAAACCCTCGAAACAACAGCATTTTAAGTGTACTGGCCCTTTAAGAGGTGGACCTGGGAAGCTTACGGACCTTTAAAATTGGCAATACTTTGAGGTGACTGGCCTATGAAGAGGATGACCATGGAAGTGGACAGTCCTTAAAGATGCATTATTGTGTGTGGGTGGCCTTCTAAGAGACAACCCTGGGAATGGACAGACCTTTGGAAATGTCAATGTGGCTTATGAAGTGGAAAGCCACTTGAACATGTGACATGTTTTGCGGACTGGCCCTTGAAGAGGCAGACCCTAGAAGTGGACAAACCCTTGAAGAGGTGACAAATTTAGGGAATTATGTCCTTTAAGAGGTTGACCAGGGTTGTGTACAAACCCTCGAAACAACAGCATTTTAAGTGTACTGGCCCTTTAAGAGGTGGACCCGGGAAGCTTACGGACCTTTAAAATTGGCAATACTTTAAGGTGACTGGCCTATGAAGAGGATGACCATGGAAGTGGACAGTCCTTAAAGATGCATTATTGTGTGTGGGTGGCCTTCTAAGAGACAACCCTGGGAATGGACAGACCTTTGGAAATGTCAATGTGGCTTATGAAGTGGAAAGCCACTTGAACATGTGACATGTTTTGCGGACTGGCCCTTTAAGAGGCAGACCCTAGAAGTGGACAAACCCTTGAAGAGGTGGCAAATTTAGGGAATTATGTCCTTTAAGAGGTTGACCAGGGTTGTGTACAAACCCTCGAAACAACAGCATTTTAAGTGTACTGGCCCTTTAAGAGGTGGACCTGGGAAGCTTACGGACCTTTAAAATTGGCAATACTTTAAGGTGACTGGCCTATGAAGAGGATGATCATGGAAGTGGACAGTCCTTAAAGATGCATTATTGTGTGTGGGTGGCCTTCTAAGAGACAACCCTGGGAATGGACAGACCTTTGGAAATGTCAATGTGGCTTATGAAGTGGAAAGCCACTTGAACATGTGACATGTTTTGCGGACTGGCCCTTTAAGAGGCAGACCCTAGAAGTGGACAAACCCTTGAAGAGGTGACAAATTTAGGGAATTATGTCCTTTAAGAGGTTGACCAGGGTTGTGTACAAACCCTCGAAACAACAGCATTTTTAGTGTACTGGCCCTTTAAGAGGTGGACCTGGGAAGCTTACGGACCTTTAAAATTGGCAATACTTTAAGGTGACTGGCCTATGAAGAGGATGACCATGGAAGTGGACAGTCCTTAAAGATGCATTATTGTGTGTGGGTGGCCTTCTAAGAGACAACCCTGGGAATGGACAGACCTTTGGAAATGTCAATGTGGCTTATGAAGTGGAAATCCACTTGAACATGTGACATGTTTTGATGACTGGCCCTTTAAGAGGCAGACCCTAGATGTGGACAAACCCTTGAAGAGGTGACAAATTTAGGGAATTATGTCCTTTAAGAGGTTGACCAGGGTTGTGTACAAACCCTCGAAACAACAGCATTTTAAGTGTACTGGCCCTTTAAGAGGTGGACCTGGGAAGCTTACGGACCTTTAAAATTGGCAATACTTTAAGGTGACTGGCCTATGAAGAGGATGACCATGGAAGTGGACAGTCCTTAAAGATGCATTATTGTGTGTGGGTGGCCTTCTAAGAGACAACCCTGGGAATGGACAGACCTTTGGAAATGTCAATGTGGCTTATGAAGTGGAAAGCCACTTGAACATGTGACATGTTTTGCAGACTGGCCCTTTAAGAGGCAGACCCTAGAAGTGGACAAACCCTTGAAGAGGTGGCAAATTTAGGGAATTATGTCCTTTAAGAGGTTGACCAGGGTTGTGTACAAACCCTCGAAACAACAGCATTTTAAGTGTACTGGCCCTTTAAGAGGTGGACCTGGGAAGCTTACGGACCTTTAAAATTGGCAATACTTTAAGGTGACTGGCCTATGAAGAGGATGACCATGGAAGTGGACAGTCCTTAAAGATGCATTATTGTGTGTGGGTGGCCTTCTAAGAGACAACCCTGGGAATGGACAGACCTTTGGAAATGTCAATGTGGCTTATGAAGTGGAAAGCCACTTGAACATGTGACATGTTTTGCGGACTGGCCCTTTAAGAGGCAGACCCTAGAAGTGGACAAACCCTTGAAGAGGTGGCAAATTTAGGGAATTATGTCCTTTAAGAGGTTGACCAGGGTTGTGTACAAACCCTCGAAACAACAGCATTTTAAGTGTACTGGCCCTTTAAGAGGTGGACCTGGGAAGCTTACGGACCTTTAAAATTGGCAATACTTTAAGGTGACTGGCCTATGAAGAGGATGACCATGGAAGTGGACAGTCCTTAAAGATGCATTATTGTGTGTGGGTGGCCTTCTAAGAGACAACCCTGGGAATGGACAGACCTTTGGAAATGTCAATGTGGCTTATGAAGTGGAAAGCCACTTGAACATGTGACATGTTTTGCGGACTGGCCCTTTAAGAGGCAGACCCTAGAAGTGGACAAACCCTTGAAGAGGTGGCAAATTTAGGGAATTATGTCCTTTAAGAGGTTGACCAGGGTTGTGTACAAACCCTCGAAACAACAGCATTTTAAGTGTACTGGCCCTTTAAGAGGTGGACCTGGGAAGCTTACGGACCTTTAAAATTGGCAATACTTTGAGGTGACTGGCCTATGAAGAGGATGACCATGGAAGTGGACAGTCCTTAAAGATGCATTATTGTGTGTGGGTGGCCTTCTAAGAGACAACCCTGGGAATGGACAGACCTTTGGAAATGTCAATGTGGCTTATGAAGTGGAAAGCCACTTGAACATGTGACATGTTTTGCGGACTGGCCCTTGAAGAGGCAGACCCTAGAAGTGGACAAACCCTTGAAGAGGTGACAAATTTAGGGAATTATGTCCTTTAAGAGGTTGACCAGGGTTGTGTACAAACCCTCGAAACAACAGCATTTTAAGTGTACTGGCCCTTTAAGAGGTGGACCTGGGAAGCTTACGGACCTTTAAAATTGGCAATACTTTAAGGTGACTGGCCTATGAAGAGGATGACCATGGAAGTGGACAGTCCTTAAAGATGCATTATTGTGTGTGGGTGGCCTTCTAAGAGACAACCCTGGGAATGGACAGACCTTTGGAAATGTCAATGTGGCTTATGAAGTGGAAATCCACTTGAACATGTGACATGTTTTGATGACTGGCCCTTTAAGAGGCAGACCCTAGATGTGGACAAACCCTTGAAGAGGTGACAAATTTAGGGAATTATGTCCTTTAAGAGGTTGACCAGGGTTGTGTACAAACCCTCGAAACAACAGCATTTTAAGTGTACTGGCCCTTTAAGAGGTGGACCTGGGAAGCTTACGGACCTTTAAAATTGGCAATACTTTAAGGTGACTGGCCTATGAAGAGGATGACCATGGAAGTGGACAGTCCTTAAAGATGCATTATTGTGTGTGGGTGGCCTTCTAAGAGACAACCCTGGGAATGGACAGACCTTTGGAAATGTCAATGTGGCTTATGAAGTGGAAAGCCACTTGAACATGTGACATGTTTTGCAGACTGGCCCTTTAAGAGGCAGACCCTAGAAGTGGACAAACCCTTGAAGAGGTGGCAAATTTAGGGAATTATGTCCTTTAAGAGGTTGACCAGGGTTGTGTACAAACCCTCGAAACAACAGCATTTTAAGTGTACTGGCCCTTTAAGAGGTGGACCTGGGAAGCTTACGGACCTTTAAAATTGGCAATACTTTAAGGTGACTGGCCTATGAAGAGGATGACCATGGAAGTGGACAGTCCTTAAAGATGCATTATTGTGTGTGGGTGGCCTTCTAAGAGACAACCCTGGGAATGGACAGACCTTTGGAAATGTCAATGTGGCTTATGAAGTGGAAAGCCACTTGAACATGTGACATGTTTTGCGGACTGGCCCTTTAAGAGGCAGACCCTAGAAGTGGACAAACCCTTGAAGAGGTGACAAATTTAGGGAATTATGTCCTTTAAGAGGTTGACCAGGGTTGTGTACAAACCCTCGAAACAACAGCATTTTAAGTGTACTGGCCCTTTAAGAGGTGGACCCGGGAAGCTTACGGACCTTTAAAATTGGCAATACTTTAAGGTGACTGGCCTATGAAGAGGATGACCATGGAAGTGGACAGTCCTTAAAGATGCATTATTGTGTGTGGGTGGCCTTCTAAGAGACAACCCTGGGAATGGACAGACCTTTGGAAATGTCAATGTGGCTTATGAAGTGGAAAGCCACTTGAACATGTGACATGTTTTGCGGACTGGCCCTTTAAGAGGCAGACCCTAGAAGTGGACAAACCCTTGAAGAGGTGACAAATTTAGGGAATTATGTCCTTTAAGAGGTTGACCAGGGTTGTGTACAAACCCTCGAACAACAGCATTTTAAGTGTACTGGCCCTTTAAGAGGTGGACCTGGGAAGCTTACGGACCTTTAAAATTGGCAATACTTTAAGGTGACTGGCCTATGAAGAGGATGACCATGGAAGTGGACAGTCCTTAAAGATGCATTATTGTGTGTGGGTGGCCTTCTAAGAGACAACCCTGCGAATGGACAGACCTTTGGAAATGTCAATGTGGCTTATGAAGTGGAAAGCCACTTGAACATGTGACATGTTTTGCGGACTGGCCCTTTAAGAGGCAGACCCTAGAAGTGGACAAACCCTTGAAGAGGTGGCAAATTTAGGGAATTATGTCCTTTAAGAGGTTGACCAGGGTTGTGTACAAACCCTCGAAACAACAGCATTTTAAGTGTACTGGCCCTTTAAGAGGTGGACCTGGGAAGCTTACGGACCTTTAAAATTGGCAATACTTTGAGGTGACTGGCCTATGAAGAGGATGACCATGGAAGTGGACAGTCCTTAAAGATGCATTATTGTGTGTGGGTGGCCTTCTAAGAGACAACCCTGGGAATGGACAGACCTTTGGAAATGTCAATGTGGCTTATGAAGTGGAAAGCCACTTGAACATGTGACATGTTTTGCGGACTGGCCCTTTAAGAGGCAGACCCTAGAAGTGGACAAACCCTTGAAGAGGTGGCAAATTTAGGGAATTATGTCCTTTAAGAGGTTGACCAGGGTTGTGTACAAACCCTCGAAACAACAGCATTTTAAGTGTACTGGCCCTTTAAGAGGTGGACCTGGGAAGCTTACGGACCTTTAAAATTGGCAATACTTTGAGGTGACTGGCCTATGAAGAGGATGACCATGGAAGTGGACAGTCCTTAAAGATGCATTATTGTGTGTGGGTGGCCTTCTAAGAGACAACCCTGGGAATGGACAGACCTTTGGAAATGTCAATGTGGCTTATGAAGTGGAAAGCCACTTGAACATGTGACATGTTTTGCGGACTGGCCCTTGAAGAGGCAGACCCTAGAAGTGGACAAACCCTTGAAGAGGTGACAAATTTAGGGAATTATGTCCTTTAAGAGGTTGACCAGGGTTGTGTACAAACCCTCGAAACAACAGCATTTTAAGTGTACTGGCCCTTTAAGAGGTGGACCTGGGAAGCTTACGGACCTTTAAAATTGGCAATACTTTAAGGTGACTGGCCTATGAAGAGGATGACCATGGAAGTGGACAGTCCTTAAAGATGCATTATTGTGTGTGGGTGGCCTTCTAAGAGACAACCCTGGGAATGGACAGACCTTTGGAAATGTCAATGTGGCTTATGAAGTGGAAATCCACTTGAACATGTGACATGTTTTGATGACTGGCCCTTTAAGAGGCAGACCCTAGATGTGGACAAACCCTTGAAGAGGTGACAAATTTAGGGAATTATGTCCTTTAAGAGGTTGACCAGGGTTGTGTACAAACCCTCGAAACAACAGCATTTTAAGTGTACTGGCCCTTTAAGAGGTGGACCTGGGAAGCTTACGGACCTTTAAAATTGGCAATACTTTAAGGTGACTGGCCTATGAAGAGGATGACCATGGAAGTGGACAGTCCTTAAAGATGCATTATTGTGTGTGGGTGGCCTTCTAAGAGACAACCCTGGGAATGGACAGACCTTTGGAAATGTCAATGTGGCTTATGAAGTGGAAAGCCACTTGAACATGTGACATGTTTTGCAGACTGGCCCTTTAAGAGGCAGACCCTAGAAGTGGACAAACCCTTGAAGAGGTGGCAAATTTAGGGAATTATGTCCTTTAAGAGGTTGACCAGGGTTGTGTACAAACCCTCGAAACAACAGCATTTTAAGTGTACTGGCCCTTTAAGAGGTGGACCTGGGAAGCTTACGGACCTTTAAAATTGGCAATACTTTAAGGTGACTGGCCTATGAAGAGGATGACCATGGAAGTGGACAGTCCTTAAAGATGCATTATTGTGTGTGGGTGGCCTTCTAAGAGACAACCCTGGGAATGGACAGACCTTTGGAAATGTCAATGTGGCTTATGAAGTGGAAAGCCACTTGAACATGTGACATGTTTTGCGGACTGGCCCTTTAAGAGGCAGACCCTAGAAGTGGACAAACCCTTGAAGAGGTGACAAATTTAGGGAATTATGTCCTTTAAGAGGTTGACCAGGGTTGTGTACAAACCCTCGAAACAACAGCATTTTAAGTGTACTGGCCCTTTAAGAGGTGGACCCGGGAAGCTTACGGACCTTTAAAATTGGCAATACTTTAAGGTGACTGGCCTATGAAGAGGATGACCATGGAAGTGGACAGTCCTTAAAGATGCATTATTGTGTGTGGGTGGCCTTCTAAGAGACAACCCTGGGAATGGACAGACCTTTGGAAATGTCAATGTGGCTTATGAAGTGGAAAGCCACTTGAACATGTGACATGTTTTGCGGACTGGCCCTTTAAGAGGCAGACCCTAGAAGTGGACAAACCCTTGAAGAGGTGACAAATTTAGGGAATTATGTCCTTTAAGAGGTTGACCAGGGTTGTGTACAAACCCTCGAAACAACAGCATTTTAAGTGTACTGGCCCTTTAAGAGGTGGACCTGGGAAGCTTACGGACCTTTAAAATTGGCAATACTTTAAGGTGACTGGCCTATGAAGAGGATGACCATGGAAGTGGACAGTCCTTAAAGATGCATTATTGTGTGTGGGTGGCCTTCTAAGAGACAACCCTGGGAATGGACAGACCTTTGGAAATGTCAATGTGGCTTATGAAGTGGAAAGCCACTTGAACATGTGACATGTTTTGCGGACTGGCCCTTTAAGAGGCAGACCCTAGAAGTGGACAAACCCTTGAAGAGGTGACAAATTTAGGGAATTATGTCCTTTAAGAGGTTGACCAGGGTTGTGTACAAACCCTCGAAACAACAGCATTTTAAGTGTACTGGCCCTTTAAGAGGTGGACCCGGGAAGCTTACGGACCTTTAAAATTGGCAATACTTTAAGGTGACTGGCCTATGAAGAGGATGACCATGGAAGTGGACAGTCCTTAAAGATGCATTATTGTGTGTGGGTGGCCTTCTAAGAGACAACCCTGGGAATGGACAGACCTTTGGAAATGTCAATGTGGCTTATGAAGTGGAAAGCCACTTGAACATGTGACATGTTTTGCGGACTGGCCCTTTAAGAGGCAGACCCTAGAAGTGGACAAACCCTTGAAGAGGTGGCAAATTTAGGGAATTATGTCCTTTAAGAGGTTGACCAGGGTTGTGTACAAACCCTCGAAACAACAGCATTTTAAGTGTACTGGCCCTTTAAGAGGTGGACCTGGGAAGCTTACGGACCTTTAAAATTGGCAATACTTTAAGGTGACTGGCCTATGAAGAGGATGATCATGGAAGTGGACAGTCCTTAAAGATGCATTATTGTGTGTGGGTGGCCTTCTAAGAGACAACCCTGGGAATGGACAGACCTTTGGAAATGTCAATGTGGCTTATGAAGTGGAAAGCCACTTGAACATGTGACATGTTTTGCGGACTGGCCCTTTAAGAGGCAGACCCTAGAAGTGGACAAACCCTTGAAGAGGTGACAAATTTAGGGAATTATGTCCTTTAAGAGGTTGACCAGGGTTGTGTACAAACCCTCGAAACAACAGCATTTTTAGTGTACTGGCCCTTTAAGAGGTGGACCTGGGAAGCTTACGGACCTTTAAAATTGGCAATACTTTGAGGTGACTGGCCTATGAAGAGGATGACCATGGAAGTGGACAGTCCTTAAAGATGCATTATTGTGTGTGGGTGGCCTTCTAAGAGACAACCCTGGGAATGGACAGACCTTTGGAAATGTCAATGTGGCTTATGAAGTGGAAAGCCACTTGAACATGTGACATGTTTTGCGGACTGGCCCTTGAAGAGGCAGACCCTAGAAGTGGACAAACCCTTGAAGAGGTGACAAATTTAGGGAATTATGTCCTTTAAGAGGTTGACCAGGGTTGTGTACAAACCCTCGAAACAACAGCATTTTAAGTGTACTGGCCCTTTAAGAGGTGGACCTGGGAAGCTTACGGACCTTTAAAATTGGCAATACTTTAAGGTGACTGGCCTATGAAGAGGATGACCATGGAAGTGGACAGTCCTTAAAGATGCATTATTGTGTGTGGGTGGCCTTCTAAGAGACAACCCTGGGAATGGACAGACCTTTGGAAATGTCAATGTGGCTTATGAAGTGGAAATCCACTTGAACATGTGACATGTTTTGATGACTGGCCCTTTAAGAGGCAGACCCTAGATGTGGACAAACCCTTGAAGAGGTGACAAATTTAGGGAATTATGTCCTTTAAGAGGTTGACCAGGGTTGTGTACAAACCCTCGAAACAACAGCATTTTAAGTGTACTGGCCCTTTAAGAGGTGGACCTGGGAAGCTTACGGACCTTTAAAATTGGCAATACTTTAAGGTGACTGGCCTATGAAGAGGATGACCATGGAAGTGGACAGTCCTTAAAGATGCATTATTGTGTGTGGGTGGCCTTCTAAGAGACAACCCTGGGAATGGACAGACCTTTGGAAATGTCAATGTGGCTTATGAAGTGGAAAGCCACTTGAACATGTGACATGTTTTGCAGACTGGCCCTTTAAGAGGCAGACCCTAGAAGTGGACAAACCCTTGAAGAGGTGGCAAATTTAGGGAATTATGTCCTTTAAGAGGTTGACCAGGGTTGTGTACAAACCCTCGAAACAACAGCATTTTAAGTGTACTGGCCCTTTAAGAGGTGGACCTGGGAAGCTTACGGACCTTTAAAATTGGCAATACTTTAAGGTGACTGGCCTATGAAGAGGATGACCATGGAAGTGGACAGTCCTTAAAGATGCATTATTGTGTGTGGGTGGCCTTCTAAGAGACAACCCTGGGAATGGACAGACCTTTGGAAATGTCAATGTGGCTTATGAAGTGGAAAGCCACTTGAACATGTGACATGTTTTGCGGACTGGCCCTTTAAGAGGCAGACCCTAGAAGTGGACAAACCCTTGAAGAGGTGGCAAATTTAGGGAATTATGTCCTTTAAGAGGTTGACCAGGGTTGTGTACAAACCCTCGAAACAACAGCATTTTAAGTGTACTGGCCCTTTAAGAGGTGGACCCGGGAAGCTTACGGACCTTTAAAATTGGCAATACTTTAAGGTGACTGGCCTATGAAGAGGATGACCATGGAAGTGGACAGTCCTTAAAGATGCATTATTGTGTGTGGGTGGCCTTCTAAGAGACAACCCTGGGAATGGACAGACCTTTGGAAATGTCAATGTGGCTTATGAAGTGGAAAGCCACTTGAACATGTGACATGTTTTGCGGACTGGCCCTTTAAGAGGCAGACCCTAGAAGTGGACAAACCCTTGAAGAGGTGACAAATTTAGGGAATTATGTCCTTTAAGAGGTTGACCAGGGTTGTGTACAAACCCTCGAAACAACAGCATTTTAAGTGTACTGGCCCTTTAAGAGGTGGACCTGGGAAGCTTACGGACCTTTAAAATTGGCAATACTTTAAGGTGACTGGCCTATGAAGAGGATGACCATGGAAGTGGACAGTCCTTAAAGATGCATTATTGTGTGTGGGTGGCCTTCTAAGAGACAACCCTGGGAATGGACAGACCTTTGGAAATGTCAATGTGGCTTATGAAGTGGAAAGCCACTTGAACATGTGACATGTTTTGCGGACTGGCCCTTTAAGAGGCAGACCCTAGAAGTGGACAAACCCTTGAAGAGGTGGCAAATTTAGGGAATTATGTCCTTTAAGAGGTTGACCAGGGTTGTGTACAAACCCTCGAAACAACAGCATTTTAAGTGTACTGGCCCTTTAAGAGGTGGACCCGGGAAGCTTACGGACCTTTAAAATTGGCAATACTTTAAGGTGACTGGCCTATGAAGAGGATGACCATGGAAGTGGACAGTCCTTAAAGATGCATTATTGTGTGTGGGTGGCCTTCTAAGAGACAACCCTGGGAATGGACAGACCTTTGGAAATGTCAATGTGGCTTATGAAGTGTAAAGCCACTTGAACATGTGACATGTTTTGCGGACTGGCCCTTTAAGAGGCAGACCCTAGAAGTGGACAAACCCTTGAAGAGGTGGCAAATTTAGGGAATTATGTCCTTTAAGAGGTTGACCAGGGTTGTGTACAAACCCTCGAAACAACAGCATTTTAAGTGTACTGGCCCTTTAAGAGGTGGACCTGGGAAGCTTACGGACCTTTAAAATTGGCAATACTTTAAGGTGACTGGCCTATGAAGAGGATGACCATGGAAGTGGACAGTCCTTAAAGATGCATTATTGTGTGTGGGTGGCCTTCTAAGAGACAACCCTGGGAATGGACAGACCTTTGGAAATGTCAATGTGGCTTATGAAGTGGAAAGCCACTTGAACATGTGACATGTTTTGCGGACTGGCCCTTTAAGAGGCAGACCCTAGAAGTGGACAAACCCTTGAAGAGGTGACAAATTTAGGGAATTATGTCCTTTAAGAGGTTGACCAGGGTTGTGTACAAACCCTCGAAACAACAGCATTTTAAGTGTACTGGCCCTTTAAGAGGTGGACCTGGGAAGCTTACGGACCTTTAAAATTGGCAATACTTTAAGGTGACTGGCCTATGAAGAGGATGACCATGGAAGTGGACAGTCCTTAAAGATGCATTATTGTGTGTGGGTGGCCTTCTAAGAGACAACCCTGGGAATGGACAGACCTTTGGAAATGTCAATGTGGCTTATGAAGTGGAAAGCCACTTGAACATGTGACATGTTTTGCGGACTGGCCCTTTAAGAGGCAGACCCTAGAAGTGGACAAACCCTTGAAGAGGTGACAAATTTAGGGAATTATGTCCTTTAAGAGGTTGACCAGGGTTGTGTACAAACCCTCGAAACAACAGCATTTTAAGTGTACTGGCCCTTTAAGAGGTGGACCCGGGAAGCTTACGGACCTTTAAAATTGGCAATACTTTAAGGTGACTGGCCTATGAAGAGGATGACCATGGAAGTGGACAGTCCTTAAAGATGCATTATTGTGTGTGGGTGGCCTTCTAAGAGACAACCCTGGGAATGGACAGACCTTTGGAAATGTCAATGTGGCTTATGAAGTGGAAAGCCACTTGAACATGTGACATGTTTTGCGGACTGGCCCTTTAAGAGGCAGACCCTAGAAGTGGACAAACCCTTGAAGAGGTGACAAATTTAGGGAATTATGTCCTTTAAGAGGTTGACCAGGGTTGTGTACAAACCCTCGAACAACAGCATTTTAAGTGTACTGGCCCTTTAAGAGGTGGACCTGGGAAGCTTACGGACCTTTAAAATTGGCAATACTTTAAGGTGACTGGCCTATGAAGAGGATGACCATGGAAGTGGACAGTCCTTAAAGATGCATTATTGTGTGTGGGTGGCCTTCTAAGAGACAACCCTGGGAATGGACAGACCTTTGGAAATGTCAATGTGGCTTATGAAGTGGAAAGCCACTTGAACATGTGACATGTTTTGCGGACTGGCCCTTTAAGAGGCAGACCCTAGAAGTGGACAAACCCTTGAAGAGGTGGCAAATTTAGGGAATTATGTCCTTTAAGAGGTTGACCAGGGTTGTGTACAAACCCTCGAAACAACAGCATTTTAAGTGTACTGGCCCTTTAAGAGGTGGACCTGGGAAGCTTACGGACCTTTAAAATTGGCAATACTTTGAGGTGACTGGCCTATGAAGAGGATGACCATGGAAGTGGACAGTCCTTAAAGATGCATTATTGTGTGTGGGTGGCCTTCTAAGAGACAACCCTGGGAATGGACAGACCTTTGGAAATGTCAATGTGGCTTATGAAGTGGAAATCCACTTGAACATGTGACATGTTTTGATGACTGGCCCTTTAAGAGGCAGACCCTAGATGTGGACAAACCCTTGAAGAGGTGACAAATTTAGGGAATTATGTCCTTTAAGAGGTTGACCAGGGTTGTGTACAAACCCTCGAAACAACAGCATTTTAAGTGTACTGGCCCTTTAAGAGGTGGACCTGGGAAGCTTACGGACCTTTAAAATTGGCAATACTTTGAGGTGACTGGCCTATGAAGAGGATGACCATGGAAGTGGACAGTCCTTAAAGATGCATTATTGTGTGTGGGTGGCCTTCTAAGAGACAACCCTGGGAATGGACAGACCTTTGGAAATGTCAATGTGGCTTATGAAGTGGAAAGCCACTTGAACATGTGACATGTTTTGCGGACTGGCCCTTGAAGAGGCAGACCCTAGAAGTGGACAAACCCTTGAAGAGGTGACAAATTTAGGGAATTATGTCCTTTAAGAGGTTGACCAGGGTTGTGTACAAACCCTCGAAACAACAGCATTTTAAGTGTACTGGCCCTTTAAGAGGTGGACCTGGGAAGCTTACGGACCTTTAAAATTGGCAATACTTTAAGGTGACTGGCCTATGAAGAGGATGACCATGGAAGTGGACAGTCCTTAAAGATGCATTATTGTGTGTGGGTGGCCTTCTAAGAGACAACCCTGGGAATGGACAGACCTTTGGAAATGTCAATGTGGCTTATGAAGTGGAAATCCACTTGAACATGTGACATGTTTTGATGACTGGCCCTTTAAGAGGCAGACCCTAGATGTGGACAAACCCTTGAAGAGGTGACAAATTTAGGGAATTATGTCCTTTAAGAGGTTGACCAGGGTTGTGTACAAACCCTCGAAACAACAGCATTTTAAGTGTACTGGCCCTTTAAGAGGTGGACCTGGGAAGCTTACGGACCTTTAAAATTGGCAATACTTTAAGGTGACTGGCCTATGAAGAGGATGACCATGGAAGTGGACAGTCCTTAAAGATGCATTATTGTGTGTGGGTGGCCTTCTAAGAGACAACCCTGGGAATGGACAGACCTTTGGAAATGTCAATGTGGCTTATGAAGTGGAAAGCCACTTGAACATGTGACATGTTTTGCGGACTGGCCCTTTAAGAGGCAGACCCTAGAAGTGGACAAACCCTTGAAGAGGTGGCAAATTTAGGGAATTATGTCCTTTAAGAGGTTGACCAGGGTTGTGTACAAACCCTCGAAACAACAGCATTTTAAGTGTACTGGCCCTTTAAGAGGTGGACCTGGGAAGCTTACGGACCTTTAAAATTGGCAATACTTTAAGGTGACTGGCCTATGAAGAGGATGACCATGGAAGTGGACAGTCCTTAAAGATGCATTATTGTGTGTGGGTGGCCTTCTAAGAGACAACCCTGGGAATGGACAGACCTTTGGAAATGTCAATGTGGCTTATGAAGTGGAAAGCCACTTGAACATGTGACATGTTTTGCGGACTGGCCCTTTAAGAGGCAGACCCTAGAAGTGGACAAACCCTTGAAGAGGTGGCAAATTTAGGGAATTATGTCCTTTAAGAGGTTGACCAGGGTTGTGTACAAACCCTCGAAACAACAGCATTTTAAGTGTACTGGCCCTTTAAGAGGTGGACCTGGGAAGCTTACGGACCTTTAAAATTGGCAATACTTTAAGGTGACTGGCCTATGAAGAGGATGACCATGGAAGTGGACAGTCCTTAAAGATGCATTATTGTGTGTGGGTGGCCTTCTAAGAGACAACCCTGGGAATGGACAGACCTTTGGAAATGTCAATGTGGCTTATGAAGTGGAAAGCCACTTGAACATGTGACATGTTTTGCGGACTGGCCCTTTAAGAGGCAGACCCTAGAAGTGGACAAACCCTTGAAGAGGTGACAAATTTAGGGAATTATGTCCTTTAAGAGGTTGACCAGGGTTGTGTACAAACCCTCGAAACAACAGCATTTTAAGTGTACTGGCCCTTTAAGAGGTGGACCCGGGAAGCTTACGGACCTTTAAAATTGGCAATACTTTAAGGTGACTGGCCTATGAAGAGGATGACCATGGAAGTGGACAGTCCTTAAAGATGCATTATTGTGTGTGGGTGGCCTTCTAAGAGACAACCCTGGGAATGGACAGACCTTTGGAAATGTCAATGTGGCTTATGAAGTGGAAAGCCACTTGAACATGTGACATGTTTTGCGGACTGGCCCTTTAAGAGGCAGACCCTAGAAGTGGACAAACCCTTGAAGAGGTGACAAATTTAGGGAATTATGTCCTTTAAGAGGTTGACCAGGGTTGTGTACAAACCCTCGAACAACAGCATTTTAAGTGTACTGGCCCTTTAAGAGGTGGACCTGGGAAGCTTACGGACCTTTAAAATTGGCAATACTTTAAGGTGACTGGCCTATGAAGAGGATGACCATGGAAGTGGACAGTCCTTAAAGATGCATTATTGTGTGTGGGTGGCCTTCTAAGAGACAACCCTGGGAATGGACAGACCTTTGGAAATGTCAATGTGGCTTATGAAGTGGAAAGCCACTTGAACATGTGACATGTTTTGCGGACTGGCCCTTTAAGAGGCAGACCCTAGAAGTGGACAAACCCTTGAAGAGGTGGCAAATTTAGGGAATTATGTCCTTTAAGAGGTTGACCAGGGTTGTGTACAAACCCTCGAAACAACAGCATTTTAAGTGTACTGGCCCTTTAAGAGGTGGACCTGGGAAGCTTACGGACCTTTAAAATTGGCAATACTTTGAGGTGACTGGCCTATGAAGAGGATGACCATGGAAGTGGACAGTCCTTAAAGATGCATTATTGTGTGTGGGTGGCCTTCTAAGAGACAACCCTGGGAATGGACAGACCTTTGGAAATGTCAATGTGGCTTATGAAGTGGAAATCCACTTGAACATGTGACATGTTTTGATGACTGGCCCTTTAAGAGGCAGACCCTAGATGTGGACAAACCCTTGAAGAGGTGACAAATTTAGGGAATTATGTCCTTTAAGAGGTTGACCAGGGTTGTGTACAAACCCTCGAAACAACAGCATTTTAAGTGTACTGGCCCTTTAAGAGGTGGACCTGGGAAGCTTACGGACCTTTAAAATTGGCAATACTTTGAGGTGACTGGCCTATGAAGAGGATGACCATGGAAGTGGACAGTCCTTAAAGATGCATTATTGTGTGTGGGTGGCCTTCTAAGAGACAACCCTGGGAATGGACAGACCTTTGGAAATGTCAATGTGGCTTATGAAGTGGAAAGCCACTTGAACATGTGACATGTTTTGCGGACTGGCCCTTGAAGAGGCAGACCCTAGAAGTGGACAAACCCTTGAAGAGGTGACAAATTTAGGGAATTATGTCCTTTAAGAGGTTGACCAGGGTTGTGTACAAACCCTCGAAACAACAGCATTTTAAGTGTACTGGCCCTTTAAGAGGTGGACCTGGGAAGCTTACGGACCTTTAAAATTGGCAATACTTTAAGGTGACTGGCCTATGAAGAGGATGACCATGGAAGTGGACAGTCCTTAAAGATGCATTATTGTGTGTGGGTGGCCTTCTAAGAGACAACCCTGGGAATGGACAGACCTTTGGAAATGTCAATGTGGCTTATGAAGTGGAAATCCACTTGAACATGTGACATGTTTTGATGACTGGCCCTTTAAGAGGCAGACCCTAGATGTGGACAAACCCTTGAAGAGGTGACAAATTTAGGGAATTATGTCCTTTAAGAGGTTGACCAGGGTTGTGTACAAACCCTCGAAACAACAGCATTTTAAGTGTACTGGCCCTTTAAGAGGTGGACCTGGGAAGCTTACGGACCTTTAAAATTGGCAATACTTTAAGGTGACTGGCCTATGAAGAGGATGACCATGGAAGTGGACAGTCCTTAAAGATGCATTATTGTGTGTGGGTGGCCTTCTAAGAGACAACCCTGGGAATGGACAGACCTTTGGAAATGTCAATGTGGCTTATGAAGTGGAAAGCCACTTGAACATGTGACATGTTTTGCGGACTGGCCCTTTAAGAGGCAGACCCTAGAAGTGGACAAACCCTTGAAGAGGTGGCAAATTTAGGGAATTATGTCCTTTAAGAGGTTGACCAGGGTTGTGTACAAACCCTCGAAACAACAGCATTTTAAGTGTACTGGCCCTTTAAGAGGTGGACCTGGGAAGCTTACGGACCTTTAAAATTGGCAATACTTTAAGGTGACTGGCCTATGAAGAGGATGACCATGGAAGTGGACAGTCCTTAAAGATGCATTATTGTGTGTGGGTGGCCTTCTAAGAGACAACCCTGGGAATGGACAGACCTTTGGAAATGTCAATGTGGCTTATGAAGTGGAAAGCCACTTGAACATGTGACATGTTTTGCGGACTGGCCCTTTAAGAGGCAGACCCTAGAAGTGGACAAACCCTTGAAGAGGTGACAAATTTAGGGAATTATGTCCTTTAAGAGGTTGACCAGGGTTGTGTACAAACCCTCGAAACAACAGCATTTTAAGTGTACTGGCCCTTTAAGAGGTGGACCCGGGAAGCTTACGGACCTTTAAAATTGGCAATACTTTAAGGTGACTGGCCTATGAAGAGGATGACCATGGAAGTGGACAGTCCTTAAAGATGCATTATTGTGTGTGGGTGGCCTTCTAAGAGACAACCCTGGGAATGGACAGACCTTTGGAAATGTCAATGTGGCTTATGAAGTGGAAAGCCACTTGAACATGTGACATATTTTGCGGACTGGCCCTTTAAGAGGCAGACCCTAGAAGTGGACAAACCCTTGAAGAGGTGACAAATTTAGGGAATTATGTCCTTTAAGAGGTTGACCAGGGTTGTGTACAAACCCTCGAAACAACAGCATTTTAAGTGTACTGGCCCTTTAAGAGGTGGACCTGGGAAGCTTACGGACCTTTAAAATTGGCAATACTTTAAGGTGACTGGCCTATGAAGAGGATGACCATGGAAGTGGACAGTCCTTAAAGATGCATTATTGTGTGTGGGTGGCCTTCTAAGAGACAACCCTGGGAATGGACAGACCTTTGGAAATGTCAATGTGGCTTATGAAGTGGAAAGCCACTTGAACATGTGACATGTTTTGCGGACTGGCCCTTTAAGAGGCAGACCCTAGAAGTGGACAAACCCTTGAAGAGGTGACAAATTTAGGGAATTATGTCCTTTAAGAGGTTGACCAGGGTTGTGTACAAACCCTCGAAACAACAGCATTTTAAGTGTACTGGCCCTTTAAGAGGTGGACCCGGGAAGCTTACGGACCTTTAAAATTGGCAATACTTTAAGGTGACTGGCCTATGAAGAGGATGACCATGGAAGTGGACAGTCCTTAAAGATGCATTATTGTGTGTGGGTGGCCTTCTAAGAGACAACCCTGGGAATGGACAGACCTTTGGAAATGTCAATGTGGCTTATGAAGTGGAAAGCCACTTGAACATGTGACATGTTTTGCGGACTGGCCCTTTAAGAGGCAGACCCTAGAAGTGGACAAACCCTTGAAGAGGTGGCAAATTTAGGGAATTATGTCCTTTAAGAGGTTGACCAGGGTTGTGTACAAACCCTCGAAACAACAGCATTTTAAGTGTACTGGCCCTTTAAGAGGTGGACCTGGGAAGCTTACGGACCTTTAAAATTGGCAATACTTTAAGGTGACTGGCCTATGAAGAGGATGATCATGGAAGTGGACAGTCCTTAAAGATGCATTATTGTGTGTGGGTGGCCTTCTAAGAGACAACCCTGGGAATGGACAGACCTTTGGAAATGTCAATGTGGCTTATGAAGTGGAAAGCCACTTGAACATGTGACATGTTTTGCGGACTGGCCCTTTAAGAGGCAGACCCTAGAAGTGGACAAACCCTTGAAGAGGTGACAAATTTAGCGAATTATGTCCTTTAAGAGGTTGACCAGGGTTGTGTACAAACCCTCGAAACAACAGCATTTTTAGTGTACTGGCCCTTTAAGAGGTGGACCCGGGAAGCTTACGGACCTTTAAAATTGGCAATACTTTAAGGTGACTGGCCTATGAAGAGGATGACCATGGAAGTGGACAGTCCTTAAAGATGCATTATTGTGTGTGGGTGGCCTTCTAAGAGACAACCCTGGGAATGGACAGACCTTTGGAAATGTCAATGTGGCTTATGAAGTGGAAAGCCACTTGAACATGTGACATGTTTTGCGGACTGGCCCTTTAAGAGGCAGACCCTAGAAGTGGACAAACCCTTGAAGAGGTGGCAAATTTAGGGAATTATGTCCTTTAAGAGGTTGACCAGGGTTGTGTACAAACCCTCGAAACAACAGCATTTTAAGTGTACTGGCCCTTTAAGAGGTGGACCTGGGAAGCTTACGGACCTTTAAAATTGGCAATACTTTGAGGTGACTGGCCTATGAAGAGGATGACCATGGAAGTGGACAGTCCTTAAAGATGCATTATTGTGTGTGGGTGGCCTTCTAAGAGACAACCCTGGGAATGGACAGACCTTTGGAAATGTCAATGTGGCTTATGAAGTGGAAAGCCACTTGAACATGTGACATGTTTTGCGGACTGGCCCTTTAAGAGGCAGACCCTAGAAGTGGACAAACCCTTGAAGAGGTGGCAAATTTAGGGAATTATGTCCTTTAAGAGGTTGACCAGGGTTGTGTACAAACCCTCGAAACAACAGCATTTTAAGTGTACTGGCCCTTTAAGAGGTGGACCTGGGAAGCTTACGGACCTTTAAAATTGGCAATACTTTGAGGTGACTGGCCTATGAAGAGGATGACCATGGAAGTGGACAGTCCTTAAAGATGCATTATTGTGTGTGGGTGGCCTTCTAAGAGACAACCCTGGGAATGGACAGACCTTTGGAAATGTCAATGTGGCTTATGAAGTGGAAAGCCACTTGAACATGTGACATGTTTTGCGGACTGGCCCTTGAAGAGGCAGACCCTAGAAGTGGACAAACCCTTGAAGAGGTGACAAATTTAGGGAATTATGTCCTTTAAGAGGTTGACCAGGGTTGTGTACAAACCCTCGAAACAACAGCATTTTAAGTGTACTGGCCCTTTAAGAGGTGGACCTGGGAAGCTTACGGACCTTTAAAATTGGCAATACTTTAAGGTGACTGGCCTATGAAGAGGATGACCATGGAAGTGGACAGTCCTTAAAGATGCATTATTGTGTGTGGGTGGCCTTCTAAGAGACAACCCTGGGAATGGACAGACCTTTGGAAATGTCAATGTGGCTTATGAAGTGGAAATCCACTTGAACATGTGACATGTTTTGATGACTGGCCCTTTAAGAGGCAGACCCTAGATGTGGACAAACCCTTGAAGAGGTGACAAATTTAGGGAATTATGTCCTTTAAGAGGTTGACCAGGGTTGTGTACAAACCCTCGAAACAACAGCATTTTAAGTGTACTGGCCCTTTAAGAGGTGGACCTGGGAAGCTTACGGACCTTTAAAATTGGCAATACTTTAAGGTGACTGGCCTATGAAGAGGATGACCATGGAAGTGGACAGTCCTTAAAGATGCATTATTGTGTGTGGGTGGCCTTCTAAGAGACAACCCTGGGAATGGACAGACCTTTGGAAATGTCAATGTGGCTTATGAAGTGGAAAGCCACTTGAACATGTGACATGTTTTGCGGACTGGCCCTTTAAGAGGCAGACCCTAGAAGTGGACAAACCCTTGAAGAGGTGGCAAATTTAGGGAATTATGTCCTTTAAGAGGTTGACCAGGGTTGTGTACAAACCCTCGAAACAACAGCATTTTAAGTGTACTGGCCCTTTAAGAGGTGGACCTGGGAAGCTTACGGACCTTTAAAATTGGCAATACTTTAAGGTGACTGGCCTATGAAGAGGATGACCATGGAAGTGGACAGTCCTTAAAGATGCATTATTGTGTGTGGGTGGCCTTCTAAGAGACAACCCTGGGAATGGACAGACCTTTGGAAATGTCAATGTGGCTTATGAAGTGGAAAGCCACTTGAACATGTGACATGTTTTGCGGACTGGCCCTTTAAGAGGCAGACCCTAGAAGTGGACAAACCCTTGAAGAGGTGGCAAATTTAGGGAATTATGTCCTTTAAGAGGTTGACCAGGGTTGTGTACAAACCCTCGAAACAACAGCATTTTAAGTGTACTGGCCCTTTAAGAGGTGGACCCGGGAAGCTTACGGACCTTTAAAATTGGCAATACTTTAAGGTGACTGGCCTATGAAGAGGATGACCATGGAAGTGGACAGTCCTTAAAGATGCATTATTGTGTGTGGGTGGCCTTCTAAGAGACAACCCTGGGAATGGACAGACCTTTGGAAATGTCAATGTGGCTTATGAAGTGGAAAGCCACTTGAACATGTGACATGTTTTGCGGACTGGCCCTTTAAGAGGCAGACCCTAGAAGTGGACAAACCCTTGAAGAGGTGACAAATTTAGGGAATTATGTCCTTTAAGAGGTTGACCAGGGTTGTGTACAAACCCTCGAAACAACAGCATTTTAAGTGTACTGGCCCTTTAAGAGGTGGACCTGGGAAGCTTACGGACCTTTAAAATTGGCAATACTTTAAGGTGACTGGCCTATGAAGAGGATGACCATGGAAGTGGACAGTCCTTAAAGATGCATTATTGTGTGTGGGTGGCCTTCTAAGAGACAACCCTGGGAATGGACAGACCTTTGGAAATGTCAATGTGGCTTATGAAGTGGAAAGCCACTTGAACATGTGACATGTTTTGCGGACTGGCCCTTTAAGAGGCAGACCCTAGAAGTGGACAAACCCTTGAAGAGGTGACAAATTTAGGGAATTATGTCCTTTAAGAGGTTGACCAGGGTTGTGTACAAACCCTCGAAACAACAGCATTTTAAGTGTACTGGCCCTTTAAGAGGTGGACCCGGGAAGCTTACGGACCTTTAAAATTGGCAATACTTTAAGGTGACTGGCCTATGAAGAGGATGACCATGGAAGTGGACAGTCCTTAAAGATGCATTATTGTGTGTGGGTGGCCTTCTAAGAGACAACCCTGGGAATGGACAGACCTTTGGAAATGTCAATGTGGCTTATGAAGTGGAAAGCCACTTGAACATGTGACATGTTTTGCGGACTGGCCCTTTAAGAGGCAGACCCTAGAAGTGGACAAACCCTTGAAGAGGTGGCAAATTTAGGGAATTATGTCCTTTAAGAGGTTGACCAGGGTTGTGTACAAACCCTCGAAACAACAGCATTTTAAGTGTACTGGCCCTTTAAGAGGTGGACCTGGGAAGCTTACGGACCTTTAAAATTGGCAATACTTTAAGGTGACTGGCCTATGAAGAGGATGATCATGGAAGTGGACAGTCCTTAAAGATGCATTATTGTGTGTGGGTGGCCTTCTAAGAGACAACCCTGGGAATGGACAGACCTTTGGAAATGTCAATGTGGCTTATGAAGTGGAAAGCCACTTGAACATGTGACATGTTTTGCGGACTGGCCCTTTAAGAGGCAGACCCTAGAAGTGGACAAACCCTTGAAGAGGTGACAAATTTAGGGAATTATGTCCTTTAAGAGGTTGACCAGGGTTGTGTACAAACCCTCGAAACAACAGCACTTTTAGTGTACTGGCCCTTTAAGAGGTGGACCCGGGAAGCTTACGGACCTTTAAAATTGGCAATACTTTAAGGTGACTGGCCTATGAAGAGGATGACCATGGAAGTGGACAGTCCTTAAAGATGCATTATTGTGTGTGGGTGGCCTTCTAAGAGACAACCCTGGGAATGGACAGACCTTTGGAAATGTCAATGTGGCTTATGAAGTGGAAATCCACTTGAACATGTGACATGTTTTGATGACTGGCCCTTTAAGAGGCAGACCCTAGATGTGGACAAACCCTTGAAGAGGTGACAAATTTAGGGAATTATGTCCTTTAAGAGGTTGACCAGGGTTGTGTACAAACCCTCGAAACAACAGCATTTTAAGTGTACTGGCCCTTTAAGAGGTGGACCTGGGAAGCTTACGGACCTTTAAAATTGGCAATACTTTAAGGTGACTGGCCTATGAAGAGGATGACCATGGAAGTGGACAGTCCTTAAAGATGCATTATTGTGTGTGGGTGGCCTTCTAAGAGACAACCCTGGGAATGGACAGACCTTTGGAAATGTCAATGTGGCTTATGAAGTGGAAAGCCACTTGAACATGTGACATGTTTTGCAGACTGGCCCTTTAAGAGGCAGACCCTAGAAGTGGACAAACCCTTGAAGAGGTGGCAAATTTAGGGAATTATGTCCTTTAAGAGGTTGACCAGGGTTGTGTACAAACCCTCGAAACAACAGCATTTTAAGTGTACTGGCCCTTTAAGAGGTGGACCTGGGAAGCTTACGGACCTTTAAAATTGGCAATACTTTAAGGTGACTGGCCTATGAAGAGGATGACCATGGAAGTGGACAGTCCTTAAAGATGCATTATTGTGTGTGGGTGGCCTTCTAAGAGACAACCCTGGGAATGGACAGACCTTTGGAAATGTCAATGTGGCTTATGAAGTGGAAAGCCACTTGAACATGTGACATGTTTTGCGGACTGGCCCTTTAAGAGGCAGACCCTAGAAGTGGACAAACCCTTGAAGAGGTGGCAAATTTAGGGAATTATGTCCTTTAAGAGGTTGACCAGGGTTGTGTACAAACCCTCGAAACAACAGCATTTTAAGTGTACTGGCCCTTTAAGAGGTGGACCTGGGAAGCTTACGGACCTTTAAAATTGGCAATACTTTGAGGTGACTGGCCTATGAAGAGGATGACCATGGAAGTGGACCGTCCTTAAAGATGCATTATTGTGTGTGGGTGGCCTTCTAAGAGACAACCCTGGGAATGGACAGACCTTTGGAAATGTCAATGTGGCTTATGAAGTGGAAAGCCACTTGAACATGTGACATGTTTTGCGGACTTTCCCTTGAAGAGGCAGACCCTAGAAGTGGACAAACCCTTGAAGAGGTGACAAATTTAGGGAATTATGTCCTTTAAGAGGTTGACCAGGGTTGTGTACAAACCCTCGAAACAACAGCATTTTAAGTGTACTGGCCCTTTAAGAGGTGGACCTGGGAAGCTTACGGACCTTTAAAATTGGCAATACTTTAAGGTGACTGGCCTATGAAGAGGATGACCATGGAAGTGGACAGTCCTTAAAGATGCATTATTGTGTGTGGGTGGCCTTCTAAGAGACAACCCTGGGAATGGACAGACCTTTGGAAATGTCAATGTGGCTTATGAAGTGGAAATCCACTTGAACATGTGACATGTTTTGATGACTGGCCCTTTAAGAGGCAGACCCTAGATGTGGACAAACCCTTGAAGAGGTGACAAATTTAGGGAATTATGTCCTTTAAGAGGTTGACCAGGGTTGTGTACAAACCCTCGAAACAACAGCATTTTAAGTGTACTGGCCCTTTAAGAGGTGGACCTGGGAAGCTTACGGACCTTTAAAATTGGCAATACTTTAAGGTGACTGGCCTATGAAGAGGATGACCATGGAAGTGGACAGTCCTTAAAGATGCATTATTGTGTGTGGGTGGCCTTCTAAGAGACAACCCTGGGAATGGACAGACCTTTGGAAATGTCAATGTGGCTTATGAAGTGGAAAGCCACTTGAACATGTGACATGTTTTGCGGACTGGCCCTTTAAGAGGCAGACCCTAGAAGTGGACAAACCCTTGAAGAGGTGGCAAATTTAGGGAATTATGTCCTTTAAGAGGTTGACCAGGGTTGTGTACAAACCCTCGAAACAACAGCATTTTAAGTGTACTGGCCCTTTAAGAGGTGGACCTGGGAAGCTTACGGACCTTTAAAATTGGCAATACTTTAAGGTGACTGGCCTATGAAGAGGATGACCATGGAAGTGGACAGTCCTTAAAGATGCATTATTGTGTGTGGGTGGCCTTCTAAGAGACAACCCTGGGAATGGACAGACCTTTGGAAATGTCAATGTGGCTTATGAAGTGGAAAGCCACTTGAACATGTGACATGTTTTGCGGACTGGCCCTTTAAGAGGCAGACCCTAGAAGTGGACAAACCCTTGAAGAGGTGGCAAATTTAGGGAATTATGTCCTTTAAGAGGTTGACCAGGGTTGTGTACAAACCCTCGAAACAACAGCATTTTAAGTGTACTGGCCCTTTAAGAGGTGGACCCGGGAAGCTTACGGACCTTTAAAATTGGCAATACTTTAAGGTGACTGGCCTATGAAGAGGATGACCATGGAAGTGGACAGTCCTTAAAGATGCATTATTGTGTGTGGGTGGCCTTCTAAGAGACAACCCTGGGAATGGACAGACCTTTGGAAATGTCAATGTGGCTTATGAAGTGGAAAGCCACTTGAACATGTGACATGTTTTGCGGACTGGCCCTTTAAGAGGCAGACCCTAGAAGTGGACAAACCCTTGAAGAGGTGACAAATTTAGGGAATTATGTCCTTTAAGAGGTTGACCAGGGTTGTGTACAAACCCTCGAAACAACAGCATTTTAAGTGTACTGGCCCTTTAAGAGGTGGACCTGGGAAGCTTACGGACCTTTAAAATTGGCAATACTTTAAGGTGACTGGCCTATGAAGAGGATGATCATGGAAGTGGACAGTCCTTAAAGATGCATTATTGTGTGTGGGTGGCCTTCTAAGAGACAACCCTGGGAATGGACAGACCTTTGGAAATGTCAATGTGGCTTATGAAGTGGAAAGCCACTTGAACATGTGACATGTTTTGCGGACTGGCCCTTTAAGAGGCAGACCCTAGAAGTGGACAAACCCTTGAAGAGGTGACAAATTTAGGGAATTATGTCCTTTAAGAGGTTGACCAGGGTTGTGTACAAACCCTCGAAACAACAGCACTTTTAGTGTACTGGCCCTTTAAGAGGTGGACCCGGGAAGCTTACGGACCTTTAAAATTGGCAATACTTTAAGGTGACTGGCCTATGAAGAGGATGACCATGGAAGTGGACAGTCCTTAAAGATGCATTATTGTGTGTGGGTGGCCTTCTAAGAGACAACCCTGGGAATGGACAGACCTTTGGAAATGTCAATGTGGCTTATGAAGTGGAAATCCACTTGAACATGTGACATGTTTTGATGACTGGCCCTTTAAGAGGCAGACCCTAGATGTGGACAAACCCTTGAAGAGGTGACAAATTTAGGGAATTATGTCCTTTAAGAGGTTGACCAGGGTTGTGTACAAACCCTCGAAACAACAGCATTTTAAGTGTACTGGCCCTTTAAGAGGTGGACCTGGGAAGCTTACGGACCTTTAAAATTGGCAATACTTTAAGGTGACTGGCCTATGAAGAGGATGACCATGGAAGTGGACAGTCCTTAAAGATGCATTATTGTGTGTGGGTGGCCTTCTAAGAGACAACCCTGGGAATGGACAGACCTTTGGAAATGTCAATGTGGCTTATGAAGTGGAAAGCCACTTGAACATGTGACATGTTTTGCAGACTGGCCCTTTAAGAGGCAGACCCTAGAAGTGGACAAACCCTTGAAGAGGTGGCAAATTTAGGGAATTATGTCCTTTAAGAGGTTGACCAGGGTTGTGTACAAACCCTCGAAACAACAGCATTTTAAGTGTACTGGCCCTTTAAGAGGTGGACCTGGGAAGCTTACGGACCTTTAAAATTGGCAATACTTTAAGGTGACTGGCCTATGAAGAGGATGACCATGGAAGTGGACAGTCCTTAAAGATGCATTATTGTGTGTGGGTGGCCTTCTAAGAGACAACCCTGGGAATGGACAGACCTTTGGAAATGTCAATGTGGCTTATGAAGTGGAAAGCCACTTGAACATGTGACATGTTTTGCGGACTGGCCCTTTAAGAGGCAGACCCTAGAAGTGGACAAACCCTTGAAGAGGTGGCAAATTTAGGGAATTATGTCCTTTAAGAGGTTGACCAGGGTTGTGTACAAACCCTCGAAACAACAGCATTTTAAGTGTACTGGCCCTTTAAGAGGTGGACCTGGGAAGCTTACGGACCTTTAAAATTGGCAATACTTTGAGGTGACTGGCCTATGAAGAGGATGACCATGGAAGTGGACCGTCCTTAAAGATGCATTATTGTGTGTGGGTGGCCTTCTAAGAGACAACCCTGGGAATGGACAGACCTTTGGAAATGTCAATGTGGCTTATGAAGTGGAAAGCCACTTGAACATGTGACATGTTTTGCGGACTTTCCCTTGAAGAGGCAGACCCTAGAAGTGGACAAACCCTTGAAGAGGTGACAAATTTAGGGAATTATGTCCTTTAAGAGGTTGACCAGGGTTGTGTACAAACCCTCGAAACAACAGCATTTTAAGTGTACTGGCCCTTTAAGAGGTGGACCTGGGAAGCTTACGGACCTTTAAAATTGGCAATACTTTAAGGTGACTGGCCTATGAAGAGGATGACCATGGAAGTGGACAGTCCTTAAAGATGCATTATTGTGTGTGGGTGGCCTTCTAAGAGACAACCCTGGGAATGGACAGACCTTTGGAAATGTCAATGTGGCTTATGAAGTGGAAATCCACTTGAACATGTGACATGTTTTGATGACTGGCCCTTTAAGAGGCAGACCCTAGATGTGGACAAACCCTTGAAGAGGTGACAAATTTAGGGAATTATGTCCTTTAAGAGGTTGACCAGGGTTGTGTACAAACCCTCGAAACAACAGCATTTTAAGTGTACTGGCCCTTTAAGAGGTGGACCTGGGAAGCTTACGGACCTTTAAAATTGGCAATACTTTAAGGTGACTGGCCTATGAAGAGGATGACCATGGAAGTGGACAGTCCTTAAAGATGCATTATTGTGTGTGGGTGGCCTTCTAAGAGACAACCCTGGGAATGGACAGACCTTTGGAAATGTCAATGTGGCTTATGAAGTGGAAAGCCACTTGAACATGTGACATGTTTTGCGGACTGGCCCTTTAAGAGGCAGACCCTAGAAGTGGACAAACCCTTGAAGAGGTGGCAAATTTAGGGAATTATGTCCTTTAAGAGGTTGACCAGGGTTGTGTACAAACCCTCGAAACAACAGCATTTTAAGTGTACTGGCCCTTTAAGAGGTGGACCTGGGAAGCTTACGGACCTTTAAAATTGGCAATACTTTAAGGTGACTGGCCTATGAAGAGGATGACCATGGAAGTGGACAGTCCTTAAAGATGCATTATTGTGTGTGGGTGGCCTTCTAAGAGACAACCCTGGGAATGGACAGACCTTTGGAAATGTCAATGTGGCTTATGAAGTGGAAAGCCACTTGAACATGTGACATGTTTTGCGGACTGGCCCTTTAAGAGGCAGACCCTAGAAGTGGACAAACCCTTGAAGAGGTGGCAAATTTAGGGAATTATGTCCTTTAAGAGGTTGACCAGGGTTGTGTACAAACCCTCGAAACAACAGCATTTTAAGTGTACTGGCCCTTTAAGAGGTGGACCCGGGAAGCTTACGGACCTTTAAAATTGGCAATACTTTAAGGTGACTGGCCTATGAAGAGGATGACCATGGAAGTGGACAGTCCTTAAAGATGCATTATTGTGTGTGGGTGGCCTTCTAAGAGACAACCCTGGGAATGGACAGACCTTTGGAAATGTCAATGTGGCTTATGAAGTGGAAAGCCACTTGAACATGTGACATGTTTTGCGGACTGGCCCTTTAAGAGGCAGACCCTAGAAGTGGACAAACCCTTGAAGAGGTGACAAATTTAGGGAATTATGTCCTTTAAGAGGTTGACCAGGGTTGTGTACAAACCCTCGAAACAACAGCATTTTAAGTGTACTGGCCCTTTAAGAGGTGGACCTGGGAAGCTTACGGACCTTTAAAATTGGCAATACTTTAAGGTGACTGGCCTATGAAGAGGATGATCATGGAAGTGGACAGTCCTTAAAGATGCATTATTGTGTGTGGGTGGCCTTCTAAGAGACAACCCTGGGAATGGACAGACCTTTGGAAATGTCAATGTGGCTTATGAAGTGGAAAGCCACTTGAACATGTGACATGTTTTGCGGACTGGCCCTTTAAGAGGCAGACCCTAGAAGTGGACAAACCCTTGAAGAGGTGACAAATTTAGGGAATTATGTCCTTTAAGAGGTTGACCAGGGTTGTGTACAAACCCTCGAAACAACAGCACTTTTAGTGTACTGGCCCTTTAAGAGGTGGACCCGGGAAGCTTACGGACCTTTAAAATTGGCAATACTTTAAGGTGACTGGCCTATGAAGAGGATGACCATGGAAGTGGACAGTCCTTAAAGATGCATTATTGTGTGTGGGTGGCCTTCTAAGAGACAACCCTGGGAATGGACAGACCTTTGGAAATGTCAATGTGGCTTATGAAGTGGAAATCCACTTGAACATGTGACATGTTTTGATGACTGGCCCTTTAAGAGGCAGACCCTAGATGTGGACAAACCCTTGAAGAGGTGACAAATTTAGGGAATTATGTCCTTTAAGAGGTTGACCAGGGTTGTGTACAAACCCTCGAAACAACAGCATTTTAAGTGTACTGGCCCTTTAAGAGGTGGACCTGGGAAGCTTACGGACCTTTAAAATTGGCAATACTTTAAGGTGACTGGCCTATGAAGAGGATGACCATGGAAGTGGACAGTCCTTAAAGATGCATTATTGTGTGTGGGTGGCCTTCTAAGAGACAACCCTGGGAATGGACAGACCTTTGGAAATGTCAATGTGGCTTATGAAGTGGAAAGCCACTTGAACATGTGACATGTTTTGCAGACTGGCCCTTTAAGAGGCAGACCCTAGAAGTGGACAAACCCTTGAAGAGGTGGCAAATTTAGGGAATTATGTCCTTTAAGAGGTTGACCAGGGTTGTGTACAAACCCTCGAAACAACAGCATTTTAAGTGTACTGGCCCTTTAAGAGGTGGACCTGGGAAGCTTACGGACCTTTAAAATTGGCAATACTTTAAGGTGACTGGCCTATGAAGAGGATGACCATGGAAGTGGACAGTCCTTAAAGATGCATTATTGTGTGTGGGTGGCCTTCTAAGAGACAACCCTGGGAATGGACAGACCTTTGGAAATGTCAATGTGGCTTATGAAGTGGAAAGCCACTTGAACATGTGACATGTTTTGCGGACTGGCCCTTTAAGAGGCAGACCCTAGAAGTGGACAAACCCTTGAAGAGGTGGCAAATTTAGGGAATTATGTCCTTTAAGAGGTTGACCAGGGTTGTGTACAAACCCTCGAAACAACAGCATTTTAAGTGTACTGGCCCTTTAAGAGGTGGACCTGGGAAGCTTACGGACCTTTAAAATTGGCAATACTTTGAGGTGACTGGCCTATGAAGAGGATGACCATGGAAGTGGACCGTCCTTAAAGATGCATTATTGTGTGTGGGTGGCCTTCTAAGAGACAACCCTGGGAATGGACAGACCTTTGGAAATGTCAATGTGGCTTATGAAGTGGAAAGCCACTTGAACATGTGACATGTTTTGCGGACTTTCCCTTGAAGAGGCAGACCCTAGAAGTGGACAAACCCTTGAAGAGGTGACAAATTTAGGGAATTATGTCCTTTAAGAGGTTGACCAGGGTTGTGTACAAACCCTCGAAACAACAGCATTTTAAGTGTACTGGCCCTTTAAGAGGTGGACCTGGGAAGCTTACGGACCTTTAAAATTGGCAATACTTTAAGGTGACTGGCCTATGAAGAGGATGACCATGGAAGTGGACAGTCCTTAAAGATGCATTATTGTGTGTGGGTGGCCTTCTAAGAGACAACCCTGGGAATGGACAGACCTTTGGAAATGTCAATGTGGCTTATGAAGTGGAAATCCACTTGAACATGTGACATGTTTTGATGACTGGCCCTTTAAGAGGCAGACCCTAGATGTGGACAAACCCTTGAAGAGGTGACAAATTTAGGGAATTATGTCCTTTAAGAGGTTGACCAGGGTTGTGTACAAACCCTCGAAACAACAGCATTTTAAGTGTACTGGCCCTTTAAGAGGTGGACCTGGGAAGCTTACGGACCTTTAAAATTGGCAATACTTTAAGGTGACTGGCCTATGAAGAGGATGACCATGGAAGTGGACAGTCCTTAAAGATGCATTATTGTGTGTGGGTGGCCTTCTAAGAGACAACCCTGGGAATGGACAGACCTTTGGAAATGTCAATGTGGCTTATGAAGTGGAAAGCCACTTGAACATGTGACATGTTTTGCGGACTGGCCCTTTAAGAGGCAGACCCTAGAAGTGGACAAACCCTTGAAGAGGTGGCAAATTTAGGGAATTATGTCCTTTAAGAGGTTGACCAGGGTTGTGTACAAACCCTCGAAACAACAGCATTTTAAGTGTACTGGCCCTTTAAGAGGTGGACCTGGGAAGCTTACGGACCTTTAAAATTGGCAATACTTTAAGGTGACTGGCCTATGAAGAGGATGACCATGGAAGTGGACAGTCCTTAAAGATGCATTATTGTGTGTGGGTGGCCTTCTAAGAGACAACCCTGGGAATGGACAGACCTTTGGAAATGTCAATGTGGCTTATGAAGTGGAAAGCCACTTGAACATGTGACATGTTTTGCGGACTGGCCCTTTAAGAGGCAGACCCTAGAAGTGGACAAACCCTTGAAGAGGTGGCAAATTTAGGGAATTATGTCCTTTAAGAGGTTGACCAGGGTTGTGTACAAACCCTCGAAACAACAGCATTTTAAGTGTACTGGCCCTTTAAGAGGTGGACCCGGGAAGCTTACGGACCTTTAAAATTGGCAATACTTTAAGGTGACTGGCCTATGAAGAGGATGACCATGGAAGTGGACAGTCCTTAAAGATGCATTATTGTGTGTGGGTGGCCTTCTAAGAGACAACCCTGGGAATGGACAGACCTTTGGAAATGTCAATGTGGCTTATGAAGTGGAAAGCCACTTGAACATGTGACATGTTTTGCGGACTGGCCCTTTAAGAGGCAGACCCTAGAAGTGGACAAACCCTTGAAGAGGTGACAAATTTAGGGAATTATGTCCTTTAAGAGGTTGACCAGGGTTGTGTACAAACCCTCGAAACAACAGCATTTTAAGTGTACTGGCCCTTTAAGAGGTGGACCTGGGAAGCTTACGGACCTTTAAAATTGGCAATACTTTAAGGTGACTGGCCTATGAAGAGGATGATCATGGAAGTGGACAGTCCTTAAAGATGCATTATTGTGTGTGGGTGGCCTTCTAAGAGACAACCCTGGGAATGGACAGACCTTTGGAAATGTCAATGTGGCTTATGAAGTGGAAAGCCACTTGAACATGTGACATGTTTTGCGGACTGGCCCTTTAAGAGGCAGACCCTAGAAGTGGACAAACCCTTGAAGAGGTGACAAATTTAGGGAATTATGTCCTTTAAGAGGTTGACCAGGGTTGTGTACAAACCCTCGAAACAACAGCACTTTTAGTGTACTGGCCCTTTAAGAGGTGGACCCGGGAAGCTTACGGACCTTTAAAATTGGCAATACTTTAAGGTGACTGGCCTATGAAGAGGATGACCATGGAAGTGGACAGTCCTTAAAGATGCATTATTGTGTGTGGGTGGCCTTCTAAGAGACAACCCTGGGAATGGACAGACCTTTGGAAATGTCAATGTGGCTTATGAAGTGGAAATCCACTTGAACATGTGACATGTTTTGATGACTGGCCCTTTAAGAGGCAGACCCTAGATGTGGACAAACCCTTGAAGAGGTGACAAATTTAGGGAATTATGTCCTTTAAGAGGTTGACCAGGGTTGTGTACAAACCCTCGAAACAACAGCATTTTAAGTGTACTGGCCCTTTAAGAGGTGGACCTGGGAAGCTTACGGACCTTTAAAATTGGCAATACTTTAAGGTGACTGGCCTATGAAGAGGATGACCATGGAAGTGGACAGTCCTTAAAGATGCATTATTGTGTGTGGGTGGCCTTCTAAGAGACAACCCTGGGAATGGACAGACCTTTGGAAATGTCAATGTGGCTTATGAAGTGGAAAGCCACTTGAACATGTGACATGTTTTGCAGACTGGCCCTTTAAGAGGCAGACCCTAGAAGTGGACAAACCCTTGAAGAGGTGGCAAATTTAGGGAATTATGTCCTTTAAGAGGTTGACCAGGGTTGTGTACAAACCCTCGAAACAACAGCATTTTAAGTGTACTGGCCCTTTAAGAGGTGGACCCGGGAAGCTTACGGACCTTTAAAATTGGCAATACTTTAAGGTGACTGGCCTATGAAGAGGATGACCATGGAAGTGGACAGTCCTTAAAGATGCATTATTGTGTGTGGGTGGCCTTCTAAGAGACAACCCTGGGAATGGACAGACCTTTGGAAATGTCAATGTGGCTTATGAAGTGGAAAGCCACTTGAACATGTGACATGTTTTGCGGACTGGCCCTTTAAGAGGCAGACCCTAAAAGTGGACAAACCCTTGAAGAGGTGACAAATTTAGGGAATTATGTCCTTTAAGAGGTTGACCAGGGTTGTGTACAAACCCTCGAAACAACAGCATTTTAAGTGTACTGGCCCTTTAAGAGGTGGACCTGGGAAGCTTACGGACCTTTAAAATTGGCAATACTTTAAGGTGACTGGCCTATGAAGAGGATGACCATGGAAGTGGACAGTCCTTAAAGATGCATTATTGTGTGTGGGTGGCCTTCTAAGAGACAACCCTGGGAATGGACAGACCTTTGGAAATGTCAATGTGGCTTATGAAGTGGAAAGCCACTTGAACATGTGACATGTTTTGCGGACTGGCCCTTTAAGAGGCAGACCCTAGAAGTGGACAAACCCTTGAAGAGGTGGCAAATTTAGGGAATTATGTCCTTTAAGAGGTTGACCAGGGTTGTGTACAAACCCTCGAAACAACAGCATTTTAAGTGTACTGGCCCTTTAAGAGGTGGACCCGGGAAGCTTACGGACCTTTAAAATTGGCAATACTTTAAGGTGACTGGCCTATGAAGAGGATGACCATGGAAGTGGACAGTCCTTAAAGATGCATTATTGTGTGTGGGTGGCCTTCTAAGAGACAACCCTGGGAATGGACAGACCTTTGGAAATGTCAATGTGGCTTATGAAGTGTAAAGCCACTTGAACATGTGACATGTTTTGCGGACTGGCCCTTTAAGAGGCAGACCCTAGAAGTGGACAAACCCTTGAAGAGGTGACAAATTTAGGGAATTATGTCCTTTAAGAGGTTGACCAGGGTTGTGTACAAACCCTCGAAACAACAGCATTTTAAGTGTACTGGCCCTTTAAGAGGTGGACCTGGGAAGCTTACGGACCTTTAAAATTGGCAATACTTTAAGGTGACTGGCCTATGAAGAGGATGACCATGGAAGTGGACAGTCCTTAAAGATGCATTATTGTGTGTGGGTGGCCTTCTAAGAGACAACCCTGGGAATGGACAGACCTTTGGAAATGTCAATGTGGCTTATGAAGTGGAAAGCCACTTGAACATGTGACATGTTTTGCGGACTGGCCCTTTAAGAGGCAGACCCTAGAAGTGGACAAACCCTTGAAGAGGTGACAAATTTAGGGAATTATGTCCTTTAAGAGGTTGACCAGGGTTGTGTACAAACCCTCGAAACAACAGCATTTTAAGTGTACTGGCCCTTTAAGAGGTGGACCTGGGAAGCTTACGGACCTTTAAAATTGGCAATACTTTAAGGTGACTGGCCTATGAAGAGGATGACCATGGAAGTGGACAGTCCTTAAAGATGCATTATTGTGTGTGGGTGGCATTCTAAGAGACAACCCTGGGAATGGACAGACCTTTGGAAATGTCAATGTGGCTTATGAAGTGGAAAGCCACTTGAACATGTGACATGTTTTGCGGACTGGCCCTTTAAGAGGCAGACCCTAGAAGTGGACAAACCCTTGAAGAGGTGACAAATTTAGGGAATTATGTCCTTTAAGAGGTTGACCAGGGTTGTGTACAAACCCTCGAAACAACAGCATTTTAAGTGTACTGGCCCTTTAAGAGGTGGACCCGGGAAGCTTACGGACCTTTAAAATTGGCAATACTTTAAGGTGACTGGCCTATGAAGAGGATGACCATGGAAGTGGACAGTCCTTAAAGATGCATTATTGTGTGTGGGTGGCCTTCTAAGAGACAACCCTGGGAATGGACAGACCTTTGGAAATGTCAATGTGGCTTATGAAGTGGAAAGCCACTTGAACATGTGACATGTTTTGCGGACTGGCCCTTTAAGAGGCAGACCCTAGAAGTGGACAAACCCTTGAAGAGGTGGCAAATTTAGGGAATTATGTCCTTTAAGAGGTTGACCAGGGTTGTGTACAAACCCTCGAAACAACAGCATTTTAAGTGTACTGGCCCTTTAAGAGGTGGACCTGGGAAGCTTACGGACCTTTAAAATTGGCAATACTTTAAGGTGACTGGCCTATGAAGAGGATGACCATGGAAGTGGACAGTCCTTAAAGATGCATTATTGTGTGTGGGTGGCCTTCTAAGAGACAACCCTGGGAATGGACAGACCTTTGGAAATGTCAATGTGGCTTATGAAGTGGAAAGCCACTTGAACATGTGACATGTTTTGCGGACTGGCCCTTTAAGAGGCAGACCCTAGAAGTGGACAAACCCTTGAAGAGGTGACAAATTTAGGGAATTATGTCCTTTAAGAGGTTGACCAGGGTTGTGTACAAACCCTCGAAACAACAGCATTTTAAGTGTACTGGCCCTTTAAGAGGTGGACCTGGGAAGCTTACGGACCTTTAAAATTGGCAATACTTTAAGGTGACTGGCCTATGAAGAGGATGACCATGGAAGTGGACAGTCCTTAAAAATGCATTATTGTGTGTGGGTGGCCTTCTAAGAGACAACCCTGGGAATGGACAGACCTTTGGAAATGTCAATGTGGCTTATGAAGTGGAAAGCCACTTGAACATGTGACATGTTTTGCAGACTGGCCCTTTAAGAGGCAGACCCTAGAAGTGGACAAACCCTTGAAGAGGTGGCAAATTTAGGGAATTATGTCCTTTAAGAGGTTGACCAGGGTTGTGTACAAACCCTCGAAACAACAGCATTTTAAGTGTACTGGCCCTTTAAGAGGTGGACCTGGGAAGCTTACGGACCTTTAAAATTGGCAATACTTTAAGGTGACTGGCCTATGAAGAGGATGACCATGGAAGTGGACAGTCCTTAAAGATGCATTATTGTGTGTGGGTGGCCTTCTAAGAGACAACCCTGGGAATGGACAGACCTTTGGAAATGTCAATGTGGCTTATGAAGTGGAAAGCCACTTGAACATGTGACATGTTTTGCGGACTGGCCCTTTAAGAGGCAGACCCTAGAAGTGGACAAACCCTTGAAGAGGTGGCAAATTTAGGGAATTATGTCCTTTAAGAGGTTGACCAGGGTTGTGTACAAACCCTCGAAACAACAGCATTTTAAGTGTACTGGCCCTTTAAGAGGTGGACCTGGGAAGCTTACGGACCTTTAAAATTGGCAATACTTTAAGGTGACTGGCCTATGAAGAGGATGACCATGGAAGTGGACAGTCCTTAAAGATGCATTATTGTGTGTGGGTGGCCTTCTAAGAGACAACCCTGGGAATGGACAGACCTTTGGAAATGTCAATGTGGCTTATGAAGTGGAAAGCCACTTGAACATGTGACATGTTTTGCGGACTGGCCCTTTAAGAGGCAGACCCTAGAAGTGGACAAACCCTTGAAGAGGTGACAAATTTAGGGAATTATGTCCTTTAAGAGGTTGACCAGGGTTGTGTACAAACCCTCGAAACAACAGCATTTTTAGTGTACTGGCCCTTTAAGAGGTGGACCTGGGAAGCTTACGGACCTTTAAAATTGGCAATACTTTAAGGTGACTGGCCTATGAAGAGGATGACCATGGAAGTGGACAGTCCTTAAAGATGCATTATTGTGTGTGGGTGGCCTTCTAAGAGACAACCCTGGGAATGGACAGACCTTTGGAAATGTCAATGTGGCTTATGAAGTGGAAAGCCACTTGAACATGTGACATGTTTTGCAGACTGGCCCTTTAAGAGGCAGACCCTAGAAGTGGACAAACCCTTGAAGAGGTGGCAAATTTAGGGAATTATGTCCTTTAAGAGGTTGACCAGGGTTGTGTACAAACCCTCGAAACAACAGCATTTTAAGTGTACTGGCCCTTTAAGAGGTGGACCTGGGAAGCTTACGGACCTTTAAAATTGGCAATACTTTAAGGTGACTGGCCTATGAAGAGGATGACCATGGAAGTGGACAGTCCTTAAAGATGCATTATTGTGTGTGGGTGGCCTTCTAAGAGACAACCCTGGGAATGGACAGACCTTTGGAAATGTCAATGTGGCTTATGAAGTGGAAATCCACTTGAACATGTGACATGTTTTGATGACTGGCCCTTTAAGAGGCAGACCCTAGATGTGGACAAACCCTTGAAGAGGTGACAAATTTAGGGAATTATGTCCTTTAAGAGGTTGACCAGGGTTGTGTACAAACCCTCGAAACAACAGCATTTTAAGTGTACTGGCCCTTTAAGAGGTGGACCTGGGAAGCTTACGGACCTTTAAAATTGGCAATACTTTAAGGTGACTGGCCTATGAAGAGGATGACCATGGAAGTGGACAGTCCTTAAAGATGCATTATTGTGTGTGGGTGGCCTTCTAAGAGACAACCCTGGGAATGGACAGACCTTTGGAAATGTCAATGTGGCTTATGAAGTGGAAAGCCACTTGAACATGTGACATGTTTTGCAGACTGGCCCTTTAAGAGGCAGACCCTAGAAGTGGACAAACCCTTGAAGAGGTGGCAAATTTAGGGAATTATGTCCTTTAAGAGGTTGACCAGGGTTGTGTACAAACCCTCGAAACAACAGCATTTTAAGTGTACTGGCCCTTTAAGAGGTGGACCCGGGAAGCTTACGGACCTTTAAAATTGGCAATACTTTAAGGTGACTGGCCTATGAAGAGGATGACCATGGAAGTGGACAGTCCTTAAAGATGCATTATTGTGTGTGGGTGGCCTTCTAAGAGACAACCCTGGGAATGGACAGACCTTTGGAAATGTCAATGTGGCTTATGAAGTGGAAAGCCACTTGAACATGTGACATGTTTTGCGGACTGGCCCTTTAAGAGGCAGACCCTAAAAGTGGACAAACCCTTGAAGAGGTGACAAATTTAGGGAATTATGTCCTTTAAGAGGTTGACCAGGGTTGTGTACAAACCCTCGAAACAACAGCATTTTAAGTGTACTGGCCCTTTAAGAGGTGGACCTGGGAAGCTTACGGACCTTTAAAATTGGCAATACTTTAAGGTGACTGGCCTATGAAGAGGATGACCATGGAAGTGGACAGTCCTTAAAGATGCATTATTGTGTGTGGGTGGCCTTCTAAGAGACAACCCTGGGAATGGACAGACCTTTGGAAATGTCAATGTGGCTTATGAAGTGGAAAGCCACTTGAACATGTGACATGTTTTGCGGACTGGCCCTTTAAGAGGCAGACCCTAGAAGTGGACAAACCCTTGAAGAGGTGGCAAATTTAGGGAATTATGTCCTTTAAGAGGTTGACCAGGGTTGTGTACAAACCCTCGAAACAACAGCATTTTAAGTGTACTGGCCCTTTAAGAGGTGGACCCGGGAAGCTTACGGACCTTTAAAATTGGCAATACTTTAAGGTGACTGGCCTATGAAGAGGATGACCATGGAAGTGGACAGTCCTTAAAGATGCATTATTGTGTGTGGGTGGCCTTCTAAGAGACAACCCTGGGAATGGACAGACCTTTGGAAATGTCAATGTGGCTTATGAAGTGTAAAGCCACTTGAACATGTGACATGTTTTGCGGACTGGCCCTTTAAGAGGCAGACCCTAGAAGTGGACAAACCCTTGAAGAGGTGACAAATTTAGGGAATTATGTCCTTTAAGAGGTTGACCAGGGTTGTGTACAAACCCTCGAAACAACAGCATTTTAAGTGTACTGGCCCTTTAAGAGGTGGACCTGGGAAGCTTACGGACCTTTAAAATTGGCAATACTTTAAGGTGACTGGCCTATGAAGAGGATGACCATGGAAGTGGACAGTCCTTAAAGATGCATTATTGTGTGTGGGTGGCCTTCTAAGAGACAACCCTGGGAATGGACAGACCTTTGGAAATGTCAATGTGGCTTATGAAGTGGAAAGCCACTTGAACATGTGACATGTTTTGCGGACTGGCCCTTTAAGAGGCAGACCCTAGAAGTGGACAAACCCTTGAAGAGGTGACAAATTTAGGGAATTATGTCCTTTAAGAGGTTGACCAGGGTTGTGTACAAACCCTCGAAACAACAGCATTTTAAGTGTACTGGCCCTTTAAGAGGTGGACCTGGGAAGCTTACGGACCTTTAAAATTGGCAATACTTTAAGGTGACTGGCCTATGAAGAGGATGACCATGGAAGTGGACAGTCCTTAAAGATGCATTATTGTGTGTGGGTGGCCTTCTAAGAGACAACCCTGGGAATGGACAGACCTTTGGAAATGTCAATGTGGCTTATGAAGTGGAAAGCCACTTGAACATGTGACATGTTTTGCGGACTGGCCCTTTAAGAGGCAGACCCTAGAAGTGGACAAACCCTTGAAGAGGTGACAAATTTAGGGAATTATGTCCTTTAAGAGGTTGACCAGGGTTGTGTACAAACCCTCGAAACAACAGCATTTTAAGTGTACTGGCCCTTTAAGAGGTGGACCCGGGAAGCTTACGGACCTTTAAAATTGGCAATACTTTAAGGTGACTGGCCTATGAAGAGGATGACCATGGAAGTGGACAGTCCTTAAAGATGCATTATTGTGTGTGGGTGGCCTTCTAAGAGACAACCCTGGGAATGGACAGACCTTTGGAAATGTCAATGTGGCTTATGAAGTGGAAAGCCACTTGAACATGTGACATGTTTTGCGGACTGGCCCTTTAAGAGGCAGACCCTAGAAGTGGACAAACCCTTGAAGAGGTGGCAAATTTAGGGAATTATGTCCTTTAAGAGGTTGACCAGGGTTGTGTACAAACCCTCGAAACAACAGCATTTTAAGTGTACTGGCCCTTTAAGAGGTGGACCTGGGAAGCTTACGGACCTTTAAAATTGGCAATACTTTAAGGTGACTGGCCTATGAAGAGGATGACCATGGAAGTGGACAGTCCTTAAAGATGCATTATTGTGTGTGGGTGGCCTTCTAAGAGACAACCCTGGGAATGGACAGACCTTTGGAAATGTCAATGTGGCTTATGAAGTGGAAAGCCACTTGAACATGTGACATGTTTTGCGGACTGGCCCTTTAAGAGGCAGACCCTAGAAGTGGACAAACCCTTGAAGAGGTGACAAATTTAGGGAATTATGTCCTTTAAGAGGTTGACCAGGGTTGTGTACAAACCCTCGAAACAACAGCATTTTAAGTGTACTGGCCCTTTAAGAGGTGGACCTGGGAAGCTTACGGACCTTTAAAATTGGCAATACTTTAAGGTGACTGGCCTATGAAGAGGATGACCATGGAAGTGGACAGTCCTTAAAAATGCATTATTGTGTGTGGGTGGCCTTCTAAGAGACAACCCTGGGAATGGACAGACCTTTGGAAATGTCAATGTGGCTTATGAAGTGGAAAGCCACTTGAACATGTGACATGTTTTGCAGACTGGCCCTTTAAGAGGCAGACCCTAGAAGTGGACAAACCCTTGAAGAGGTGGCAAATTTAGGGAATTATGTCCTTTAAGAGGTTGACCAGGGTTGTGTACAAACCCTCGAAACAACAGCATTTTAAGTGTACTGGCCCTTTAAGAGGTGGACCTGGGAAGCTTACGGACCTTTAAAATTGGCAATACTTTAAGGTGACTGGCCTATGAAGAGGATGACCATGGAAGTGGACAGTCCTTAAAGATGCATTATTGTGTGTGGGTGGCCTTCTAAGAGACAACCCTGGGAATGGACAGACCTTTGGAAATGTCAATGTGGCTTATGAAGTGGAAAGCCACTTGAACATGTGACATGTTTTGCAGACTGGCCCTTTAAGAGGCAGACCCTAGAAGTGGACAAACCCTTGAAGAGGTGGCAAATTTAGGGAATTATGTCCTTTAAGAGGTTGACCAGGGTTGTGTACAAACCCTCGAAACAACAGCATTTTAAGTGTACTGGCCCTTTAAGAGGTGGACCTGGGAAGCTTACGGACCTTTAAAATTGGCAATACTTTAAGGTGACTGGCCTATGAAGAGGATGACCATGGAAGTGGACAGTCCTTAAAGATGCATTATTGTGTGTGGGTGGCCTTCTAAGAGACAACCCTGGGAATGGACAGACCTTTGGAAATGTCAATGTGGCTTATGAAGTGGAAATCCACTTGAACATGTGACAAGTTTTGATGACTGGCCCTTTAAGAGGCAGACCCTAGATGTGGACAAACCCTTGAAGAGGTGACAAATTTAGGGAATTATGTCCTTTAAGAGGTTGACCAGGGTTGTGTACAAACCCTCGAAACAACAGCATTTTAAGTGTACTGGCCCTTTAAGAGGTGGACCTGGGAAGCTTACGGACCTTTAAAATTGGCAATACTTTAAGGTGACTGGCCTATGAAGAGGATGACCATGGAAGTGGACAGTCCTTAAAGATGCATTATTGTGTGTGGGTGGCCTTCTAAGAGACAACCCTGGGAATGGACAGACCTTTAGAAATGTCAATGTGGCTTATGAAGTGGAAAGCCACTTGAACATGTGACATGTTTTGCAGACTGGCCCTTTAAGAGGCAGACCCTAGAAGTGGACAAACCCTTGAAGAGGTGGCAAATTTAGGGAATTATGTCCTTTAAGAGGTTGACCAGGGTTGTGTACAAACCCTCGAAACAACAGCATTTTAAGTGTACTGGCCCTTTAAGAGGTGGACCCGGGAAGCTTACGGACCTTTAAAATTGGCAATACTTTAAGGTGACTGGCCTATGAAGAGGATGACCATGGAAGTGGACAGTCCTTAAAGATGCATTATTGTGTGTGGGTGGCCTTCTAAGAGACAACCCTGGGAATGGACAGACCTTTGGAAATGTCAATGTGGCTTATGAAGTGGAAAGCCACTTGAACATGTGACATGTTTTGCGGACTGGCCCTTTAAGAGGCAGACCCTAGAAGTGGACAAACCCTTGAAGAGGTGACAAATTTAGGGAATTATGTCCTTTAAGAGGTTGACCAGGGTTGTGTACAAACCCTCGAAACAACAGCATTTTAAGTGTACTGGCCCTTTAAGAGGTGGACCCGGGAAGCTTACGGACCTTTAAAATTGGCAATACTTTAAGGTGACTGGCCTATGAAGAGGATGACCATGGAAGTGGACAGTCCTTAAAGATGCATTATTGTGTGTGGGTGGCCTTCTAAGAGACAACCCTGGGAATGGACAGACCTTTGGAAATGTCAATGTGGCTTATGAAGTGGAAAGCCACTTGAACATGTGACATGTTTTGCGGACTGGCCCTTTAAGAGGCAGACCCTAGAAGTGGACAAACCCTTGAAGAGGTGGCAAATTTAGGGAATTATGTCCTTTAAGAGGTTGACCAGGGTTGTGTACAAACCCTCGAAACAACAGCATTTTAAGTGTACTGGCCCTTTAAGAGGTGGACCTGGGAAGCTTACGGACCTTTAAAATTGGCAATACTTTAAGGTGACTGGCCTATGAAGAGGATGACCATGGAAGTGGACAGTCCTTAAAGATGCATTATTGTGTGTGGGTGGCCTTCTAAGAGACAACCCTGGGAATGGACAGACCTTTGGAAATGTCAATGTGGCTTATGAAGTGGAAAGCCACTTGAACATGTGACATGTTTTGCGGACTGGCCCTTTAAGAGGCAGACCCTAGAAGTGGACAAACCCTTGAAGAGGTGACAAATTTAGGGAATTATGTCCTTTAAGAGGTTGACCAGGGTTGTGTACAAACCCTCGAAACAACAGCATTTTAAGTGTACTGGCCCTTTAAGAGGTGGACCTGGGAAGCTTACGGACCTTTAAAATTGGCAATACTTTAAGGTGACTGGCCTATGAAGAGGATGACCATGGAAGTGGACAGTCCTTAAAGATGCATTATTGTGTGTGGGTGGCCTTCTAAGAGACAACCCTGGGAATGGACAGACCTTTGGAAATGTCAATGTGGCTTATGAAGTGGAAAGCCACTTGAACATGTGACATGTTTTGCGGACTGGCCCTTTAAGAGGCAGACCCTAGAAGTGGACAAACCCTTGAAGAGGTGGCAAATTTAGGGAATTATGTCCTTTAAGAGGTTGACCAGGGTTGTGTACAAACCCTCGAAACAACAGCATTTTAAGTGTACTGGCCCTTTAAGAGGTGGACCTGGGAAGCTTACGGACCTTTAAAATTGGCAATACTTTAAGGTGACTGGCCTATGAAGAGGATGACCATGGAAGTGGACAGTCCTTAAAGATGCATTATTGTGTGTGGGTGGCCTTCTAAGAGACAACCCTGGGAATGGACAGACCTTTGGAAATGTCAATGTGGCTTATGAAGTGGAAAGCCACTTGAACATGTGACATGTTTTGCAGACTGGCCCTTTAAGAGGCAGACCCTAGAAGTGGACAAACCCTTGAAGAGGTGGCAAATTTAGGGAATTATGTCCTTTAAGAGGTTGACCAGGGTTGTGTACAAACCCTCGAAACAACAGCATTTTAAGTGTACTGGCCCTTTAAGAGGTGGACCTGGGAAGCTTACGGACCTTTAAAATTGGCAATACTTTAAGGTGACTGGCCTATGAAGAGGATGACCATGGAAGTGGACAGTCCTTAAAGATGCATTATTGTGTGTGGGTGGCCTTCTAAGAGACAACCCTGGGAATGGACAGACCTTTGGAAATGTCAATGTGGCTTATGAAGTGGAAATCCACTTGAACATGTGACAAGTTTTGATGACTGGCCCTTTAAGAGGCAGACCCTAGATGTGGACAAACCCTTGAAGAGGTGACAAATTTAGGGAATTATGTCCTTTAAGAGGTTGACCAGGGTTGTGTACAAACCCTCGAAACAACAGCATTTTAAGTGTACTGGCCCTTTAAGAGGTGGACCTGGGAAGCTTACGGACCTTTAAAATTGGCAATACTTTAAGGTGACTGGCCTATGAAGAGGATGACCATGGAAGTGGACAGTCCTTAAAGATGCATTATTGTGTGTGGGTGGCCTTCTAAGAGACAACCCTGGGAATGGACAGACCTTTAGAAATGTCAATGTGGCTTATGAAGTGGAAAGCCACTTGAACATGTGACATGTTTTGCAGACTGGCCCTTTAAGAGGCAGACCCTAGAAGTGGACAAACCCTTGAAGAGGTGGCAAATTTAGGGAATTATGTCCTTTAAGAGGTTGACCAGGGTTGTGTACAAACCCTCGAAACAACAGCATTTTAAGTGTACTGGCCCTTTAAGAGGTGGACCCGGGAAGCTTACGGACCTTTAAAATTGGCAATACTTTAAGGTGACTGGCCTATGAAGAGGATGACCATGGAAGTGGACAGTCCTTAAAGATGCATTATTGTGTGTGGGTGGCCTTCTAAGAGACAACCCTGGGAATGGACAGACCTTTGGAAATGTCAATGTGGCTTATGAAGTGGAAAGCCACTTGAACATGTGACATGTTTTGCGGACTGGCCCTTTAAGAGGCAGACCCTAGAAGTGGACAAACCCTTGAAGAGGTGACAAATTTAGGGAATTATGTCCTTTAAGAGGTTGACCAGGGTTGTGTACAAACCCTCGAAACAACAGCATTTTAAGTGTACTGGCCCTTTAAGAGGTGGACCCGGGAAGCTTACGGACCTTTAAAATTGGCAATACTTTAAGGTGACTGGCCTATGAAGAGGATGACCATGGAAGTGGACAGTCCTTAAAGATGCATTATTGTGTGTGGGTGGCCTTCTAAGAGACAACCCGGGGAATGGACAGACCTTTGGAAATGTCAATGTGGCTTATGAAGTGTAAAGCCACTTGAACATGTGACATGTTTTGATGACTGGCCCTTTAAGAGGCAGACCCTAGAAGTGGACAAACCCTTGAAGAGGTGACAAATTTAGGGAATTATGTCCTTTAAGAGGTTGACCAGGGTTGTGTACAAACCCTCGAAACAACAGCATTTTAAGTGTACTGGCCCTTTAAGAGGTGGACCTGGGAAGCTTACGGACCTTTAAAATTGGCAATACTTTAAGGTGACTGGCCTATGAAGAGGATGACCATGGAAGTGGACAGTCCTTAAAGATGCATTATTGTGTGTGGGTGGCCTTCTAAGAGACAACCCTGGGAATGGACAGACCTTTGGAAATGTCAATGTGGCTTATGAAGTGGAAAGCCACTTGAACATGTGACATGTTTTGCGGACTGGCCCTTTAAGAGGCAGACCCTAGAAGTGGACAAACCCTTGAAGAGGTGACAAATTTAGGGAATTATGTCCTTTAAGAGGTTGACCAGGGTTGTGTACAAACCCTCGAAAAAACAGCATTTTAAGTGTACTGGCCCTTTAAGAGGTGGACCTGGGAAGCTTACGGACCTTTAAAATTGGCAATACTTTAAGGTGACTGGCCTATGAAGAGGATGACCATGGAAGTGGACAGTCCTTAAAGATGCATTATTGTGTGTGGGTGGCCTTCTAAGAGACAACCCTGGGAATGGACAGACCTTTGGAAATGTCAATGTGGCTTATGAAGTGGAAAGCCACTTGAACATGTGACATGTTTTGCGGACTGGCCCTTTAAGAGGCAGACCCTAGAAGTGGACAAACCCTTGAAGAGGTGACAAATTTAGGGAATTATGTCCTTTAAGAGGTTGACCAGGGTTGTGTACAAACCCTCGAAACAACAGCATTTTAAGTGTACTGGCCCTTTAAGAGGTGGACCTGGGAAGCTTACGGACCTTTAAAATTGGCAATACTTTAAGGTGACTGGCCTATGAAGAGGATGACCATGGAAGTGGACAGTCCTTAAAGATGCATTATTGTGTGTGGGTGGCCTTCTAAGAGACAACCCTGGGAATGGACAGACCTTTGGAAATGTCAATGTGGCTTATGAAGTGGAAAGCCACTTGAACATGTGACATGTTTTGCGGACTGGCCCTTTAAGAGGCAGACCCTAGAAGTGGACAAACCCTTGAAGAGGTGACAAATTTAGGGAATTATGTCCTTTAAGAGGTTGACCAGGGTTGTGTACAAACCCTCGAAACAACAGCATTTTAAGTGTACTGGCCCTTTAAGAGGTGGACCCGGGAAGCTTACGGACCTTTAAAATTGGCAATACTTTAAGGTGACTGGCCTATGAAGAGGATGACCATGGAAGTGGACAGTCCTTAAAGATGCATTATTGTGTGTGGGTGGCCTTCTAAGAGACAACCCTGGGAATGGACAGACCTTTGGAAATGTCAATGTGGCTTATGAAGTGGAAAGCCACTTGAACATGTGACATGTTTTGCGGACTGGCCCTTTAAGAGGCAGACCCTAGAAGTGGACAAACCCTTGAAGAGGTGGCAAATTTAGGGAATTATGTCCTTTAAGAGGTTGACCAGGGTTGTGTACAAACCCTCGAAACAACAGCATTTTAAGTGTACTGGCCCTTTAAGAGGTGGACCCGGGAAGCTTACGGACCTTTAAAATTGGCAATACTTTAAGGTGACTGGCCTATGAAGAGGATGATCATGGAAGTGGACAGTCCTTAAAGATGCATTATTGTGTGTGGGTGGCCTTCTAAGAGACAACCCTGGGAATGGACAGACCTTTGGAAATGTCAATGTGGCTTATGAAGTGGAAAGCCACTTGAACATGTGACATGTTTTGCGGACTGGCCCTTTAAGAGGCAGACCCTAGAAGTGGACAAACCCTTGAAGAGGTGACAAATTTAGGGAATTATGTCCTTTAAGAGGTTGACCAGGGTTGTGTACAAACCCTCGAAACAACAGCATTTTTAGTGTACTGGCCCTTTAAGAGGTGGACCCGGGAAGCTTACGGACCTTTAAAATTGGCAATACTTTAAGGTGACTGGCCTATGAAGAGGATGACCATGGAAGTGGACAGTCCTTAAAGATGCATTATTGTGTGTGGGTGGCCTTCTAAGAGACAACCCTGGGAATGGACAGACCTTTGGAAATGTCAATGTGGCTTATGAAGTGGAAATCCACTTGAACATGTGACATGTTTTGATGACTGGCCCTTTAAGAGGCAGACCCTAGATGTGGACAAACCCTTGAAGAGGTGACAAATTTAGGGAATTATGTCCTTTAAGAGGTTGACCAGGGTTGTGTACAAACCCTCGAAACAACAGCATTTTAAGTGTACTGGCCCTTTAAGAGGTGGACCTGGGAAGCTTACGGACCTTTAAAATTGGCAATACTTTAAGGTGACTGGCCTATGAAGAGGATGACCATGGAAGTGGACAGTCCTTAAAGATGCATTATTGTGTGTGGGTGGCCTTCTAAGAGACAACCCTGGGAATGGACAGACCTTTGGAAATGTCAATGTGGCTTATGAAGTGGAAAGCCACTTGAACATGTGACATGTTTTGCAGACTGGCCCTTTAAGAGGCAGACCCTAGAAGTGGACAAACCCTTGAAGAGGTGGCAAATTTAGGGAATTATGTCCTTTAAGAGGTTGACCAGGGTTGTGTACAAACCCTCGAAACAACAGCATTTTAAGTGTACTGGCCCTTTAAGAGGTGGACCTGGGAAGCTTACGGACCTTTAAAATTGGCAATACTTTAAGGTGACTGGCCTATGAAGAGGATGACCATGGAAGTGGACAGTCCTTAAAGATGCATTATTGTGTGTGGGTGGCCTTCTAAGAGACAACCCTGGGAATGGACAGACCTTTGGAAATGTCAATGTGGCTTATGAAGTGGAAAGCCACTTGAACATGTGACATGTTTTGCGGACTGGCCCTTTAAGAGGCAGACCCTAGAAGTGGACAAACCCTTGAAGAGGTGGCAAATTTAGGGAATTATGTCCTTTAAGAGGTTGACCAGGGTTGTGTACAAACCCTCGAAACAACAGCATTTTAAGTGTACTGGCCCTTTAAGAGGTGGACCTGGGAAGCTTACGGACCTTTAAAATTGGCAATACTTTAAGGTGACTGGCCTATGAAGAGGATGACCATGGAAGTGGACAGTCCTTAAAGATGCATTATTGTGTGTGGGTGGCCTTCTAAGAGACAACCCTGGGAATGGACAGACCTTTGGAAATGTCAATGTGGCTTATGAAGTGGAAAGCCACTTGAACATGTGACATGTTTTGCGGACTGGCCCTTTAAGAGGCAGACCCTAGAAGTGGACAAACCCTTGAAGAGGTGACAAATTTAGGGAATTATGTCCTTTAAGAGGTTGACCAGGGTTGTGTACAAACCCTCGAAACAACAGCATTTTTAGTGTACTGGCCCTTTAAGAGGTGGACCTGGGAAGCTTACGGACCTTTAAAATTGGCAATACTTTAAGGTGACTGGCCTATGAAGAGGATGACCATGGAAGTGGACAGTCCTTAAAGATGCATTATTGTGTGTGGGTGGCCTTCTAAGAGACAACCCTGGGAATGGACAGACCTTTGGAAATGTCAATGTGGCTTATGAAGTGGAAAGCCACTTGAACATGTGACATGTTTTGCAGACTGGCCCTTTAAGAGGCAGACCCTAGAAGTGGACAAACCCTTGAAGAGGTGGCAAATTTAGGGAATTATGTCCTTTAAGAGGTTGACCAGGGTTGTGTACAAACCCTCGAAACAACAGCATTTTAAGTGTACTGGCCCTTTAAGAGGTGGACCTGGGAAGCTTACGGACCTTTAAAATTGGCAATACTTTAAGGTGACTGGCCTATGAAGAGGATGACCATGGAAGTGGACAGTCCTTAAAGATGCATTATTGTGTGTGGGTGGCCTTCTAAGAGACAACCCTGGGAATGGACAGACCTTTGGAAATGTCAATGTGGCTTATGAAGTGGAAATCCACTTGAACATGTGACATGTTTTGATGACTGGCCCTTTAAGAGGCAGACCCTAGATGTGGACAAACCCTTGAAGAGGTGACAAATTTAGGGAATTATGTCCTTTAAGAGGTTGACCAGGGTTGTGTACAAACCCTCGAAACAACAGCATTTTAAGTGTACTGGCCCTTTAAGAGGTGGACCTGGGAAGCTTACGGACCTTTAAAATTGGCAATACTTTAAGGTGACTGGCCTATGAAGAGGATGACCATGGAAGTGGACAGTCCTTAAAGATGCATTATTGTGTGTGGGTGGCCTTCTAAGAGACAACCCTGGGAATGGACAGACCTTTGGAAATGTCAATGTGGCTTATGAAGTGGAAAGCCACTTGAACATGTGACATGTTTTGCAGACTGGCCCTTTAAGAGGCAGACCCTAGAAGTGGACAAACCCTTGAAGAGGTGGCAAATTTAGGGAATTATGTCCTTTAAGAGGTTGACCAGGGTTGTGTACAAACCCTCGAAACAACAGCATTTTAAGTGTACTGGCCCTTTAAGAGGTGGACCCGGGAAGCTTACGGACCTTTAAAATTGGCAATACTTTAAGGTGACTGGCCTATGAAGAGGATGACCATGGAAGTGGACAGTCCTTAAAGATGCATTATTGTGTGTGGGTGGCCTTCTAAGAGACAACCCTGGGAATGGACAGACCTTTGGAAATGTCAATGTGGCTTATGAAGTGTAAAGCCACTTGAACATGTGACATGTTTTGCGGACTGGCTCTTTAAGAGGCAGACCCTAGAAGTGGACAAACCCTTGAAGAGGTGACAAATTTAGGGAATTATGTCCTTTAAGAGGTTGACCAGGGTTGTGTACAAACCCTCGAAACAACAGCATTTTAAGTGTACTGGCCCTTTAAGAGGTGGACCTGGGAAGCTTACGGACCTTTAAAATTGGCAATACTTTAAGGTGACTGGCCTATGAAGAGGATGACCATGGAAGTGGACAGTCCTTAAAGATGCATTATTGTGTGTGGGTGGCCTTCTAAGAGACAACCCTGGGAATGGACAGACCTTTGGAAATGTCAATGTGGCTTATGAAGTGGAAAGCCACTTGAACATGTGACATGTTTTGCGGACTGGCCCTTTAAGAGGCAGACCCTAGAAGTGGACAAACCCTTGAAGAGGTGACAAATTTAGGGAATTATGTCCTTTAAGAGGTTGACCAGGGTTGTGTACAAACCCTCGAAACAACAGCATTTTAAGTGTACTGGCCCTTTAAGAGGTGGACCTGGGAAGCTTACGGACCTTTAAAATTGGCAATACTTTAAGGTGACTGGCCTATGAAGAGGATGACCATGGAAGTGGACAGTCCTTAAAGATGCATTATTGTGTGTGGGTGGCCTTCTAAGAGACAACCCTGGGAATGGACAGACCTTTGGAAATGTCAATGTGGCTTATGAAGTGGAAAGCCACTTGAACATGTGACATGTTTTGCGGACTGGCCCTTTAAGAGGCAGACCCTAGAAGTGGACAAACCCTTGAAGAGGTGACAAATTTAGGGAATTATGTCCTTTAAGAGGTTGACCAGGGTTGTGTACAAACCCTCGAAACAACAGCATTTTAAGTGTACTGGCCCTTTAAGAGGTGGACCCGGGAAGCTTACGGACCTTTAAAATTGGCAATACTTTAAGGTGACTGGCCTATGAAGAGGATGACCATGGAAGTGGACAGTCCTTAAAGATGCATTATTGTGTGTGGGTGGCCTTCTAAGAGACAACCCTGGGAATGGACAGACCTTTGGAAATGTCAATGTGGCTTATGAAGTGGAAAGCCACTTGAACATGTGACATGTTTTGCGGACTGGCCCTTTAAGAGGCAGACCCTAGAAGTGGACAAACCCTTGAAGAGGTGGCAAATTTAGGGAATTATGTCCTTTAAGAGGTTGACCAGGGTTGTGTACAAACCCTCGAAACAACAGCATTTTAAGTGTACTGGCCCTTTAAGAGGTGGACCTGGGAAGCTTACGGACCTTTAAAATTGGCAATACTTTAAGGTGACTGGCCTATGAAGAGGATGACCATGGAAGTGGACAGTCCTTAAAGATGCATTATTGTGTGTGGGTGGCCTTCTAAGAGACAACCCTGGGAATGGACAGACCTTTGGAAATGTCAATGTGGCTTATGAAGTGGAAAGCCACTTGAACATGTGACATGTTTTGCGGACTGGCCCTTTAAGAGGCAGACCCTAGAAGTGGACAAACCCTTGAAGAGGTGACAAATTTAGGGATTTATGTCCTTTAAGAGGTTGACCAGGGTTGTGTACAAACCCTCGAAACAACAGCATTTTAAGTGTACTGGCCCTTTAAGAGGTGGACCTGGGAAGCTTACGGACCTTTAAAATTGGCAATACTTTAAGGTGACTGGCCTATGAAGAGGATGACCATGGAAGTGGACAGTCCTTAAAAATGCATTATTGTGTGTGGGTGGCCTTCTAAGAGACAACCCTGGGAATGGACAGACCTTTGGAAATGTCAATGTGGCTTATGAAGTGGAAAGCCACTTGAACATGTGACATGTTTTGCAGACTGGCCCTTTAAGAGGCAGACCCTAGAAGTGGACAAACCCTTGAAGAGGTGGCAAATTTAGGGAATTATGTCCTTTAAGAGGTTGACCAGGGTTGTGTACAAACCCTCGAAACAACAGCATTTTAAGTGTACTGGCCCTTTAAGAGGTGGACCTGGGAAGCTTACGGACCTTTAAAATTGGCAATACTTTAAGGTGACTGGCCTATGAAGAGGATAACCATGGAAGTGGACAGTCCTTAAAGATGCATTATTGTGTGTGGGTGGCCTTCTAAGAGACAACCCTGGGAATGGACAGACCTTTGGAAATGTCAATGTGGCTTATGAAGTGGAAAGCCACTTGAACATGTGACATGTTTTGCAGACTGGCCCTTTAAGAGGCAGACCCTAGAAGTGGACAAACCCTTGAAGAGGTGGCAAATTTAGGGAATTATGTCCTTTAAGAGGTTGACCAGGGTTGTGTACAAACCCTCGAAACAACAGCATTTTAAGTGTACTGGCCCTTTAAGAGGTGGACCTGGGAAGCTTACGGACCTTTAAAATTGGCAATACTTTAAGGTGACTGGCCTATGAAGAGGATGACCATGGAAGTGGACAGTCCTTAAAGATGCATTATTGTGTGTGGGTGGCCTTCTAAGAGACAACCCTGGGAATGGACAGACCTTTGGAAATGTCAATGTGGCTTATGAAGTGGAAATCCACTTGAACATGTGACATGTTTTGATGACTGGCCCTTTAAGAGGCAGACCCTAGATGTGGACAAACCCTTGAAGAGGTGACAAATTTAGGGAATTATGTCCTTTAAGAGGTTGACCAGGGTTGTGTACAAACCCTCGAAACAACAGCATTTTAAGTGTACTGGCCCTTTAAGAGGTGGACCTGGGAAGCTTACGGACCTTTAAAATTGGCAATACTTTAAGGTGACTGGCCTATGAAGAGGATGACCATGGAAGTGGACAGTCCTTAAAGATGCATTATTGTGTGTGGGTGGCCTTCTAAGAGACAACCCTGGGAATGGACAGACCTTTGGAAATGTCAATGTGGCTTATGAAGTGGAAAGCCACTTGAACATGTGACATGTTTTGCAGACTGGCCCTTTAAGAGGCAGACCCTAGAAGTGGACAAACCCTTGAAGAGGTGGCAAATTTAGGGAATTATGTCCTTTAAGAGGTTGACCAGGGTTGTGTACAAACCCTCGAAACAACAGCATTTTAAGTGTACTGGCCCTTTAAGAGGTGGACCCGGGAAGCTTACGGACCTTTAAAATTGGCAATACTTTAAGGTGACTGGCCTATGAAGAGGATGACCATGGAAGTGGACAGTCCTTAAAGATGCATTATTGTGTGTGGGTGGCCTTCTAAGAGACAACCCTGGGAATGGACAGACCTTTGGAAATGTCAATGTGGCTTATGAAGTGGAAAGCCACTTGAACATGTGACATGTTTTGCGGACTGGCCCTTTAAGAGGCAGACCCTAAAAGTGGACAAACCCTTGAAGAGGTGACAAATTTAGGGAATTATGTCCTTTAAGAGGTTGACCAGGGTTGTGTACAAACCCTCGAAACAACAGCATTTTAAGTGTACTGGCCCTTTAAGAGGTGGACCTGGGAAGCTTACGGACCTTTAAAATTGGCAATACTTTAAGGTGACTGGCCTATGAAGAGGATGACCATGGAAGTGGACAGTCCTTAAAGATGCATTATTGTGTGTGGGTGGCCTTCTAAGAGACAACCCTGGGAATGGACAGACCTTTGGAAATGTCAATGTGGCTTATGAAGTGGAAAGCCACTTGAACATGTGACATGTTTTGCGGACTGGCCCTTTAAGAGGCAGACCCTAGAAGTGGACAAACCCTTGAAGAGGTGGCAAATTTAGGGAATTATGTCCTTTAAGAGGTTGACCAGGGTTGTGTACAAACCCTCGAAACAACAGCATTTTAAGTGTACTGGCCCTTTAAGAGGTGGACCCGGGAAGCTTACGGACCTTTAAAATTGGCAATACTTTAAGGTGACTGGCCTATGAAGAGGATGACCATGGAAGTGGACAGTCCTTAAAGATGCATTATTGTGTGTGGGTGGCCTTCTAAGAGACAACCCTGGGAATGGACAGACCTTTGGAAATGTCAATGTGGCTTATGAAGTGGAAAGCCACTTGAACATGTGACATGTTTTGCGGACTGGCTCTTTAAGAGGCAGACCCTAGAAGTGGACAAACCCTTGAAGAGGTGACAAATTTAGGGAATTATGTCCTTTAAGAGGTTGACCAGGGTTGTGTACAAACCCTCGAAACAACAGCATTTTAAGTGTACTGGCCCTTTAAGAGGTGGACCTGGGAAGCTTACGGACCTTTAAAATTGGCAATACTTTAAGGTGACTGGCCTATGAAGAGGATGACCATGGAAGTGGACAGTCCTTAAAGATGCATTATTGTGTGTGGGTGGCCTTCTAAGAGACAACCCTGGGAATGGACAGACCTTTGGAAATGTCAATGTGGCTTATGAAGTGGAAAGCCACTTGAACATGTGACATGTTTTGCGGACTGGCCCTTTAAGAGGCAGACCCTAGAAGTGGACAAACCCTTGAAGAGGTGACAAATTTAGGGAATTATGTCCTTTAAGAGGTTGACCAGGGTTGTGTACAAACCCTCGAAACAACAGCATTTTAAGTGTACTGGCCCTTTAAGAGGTGGACCTGGGAAGCTTACGGACCTTTAAAATTGGCAATACTTTAAGGTGACTGGCCTATGAAGAGGATGACCATGGAAGTGGACAGTCCTTAAAGATGCATTATTGTGTGTGGGTGGCCTTCTAAGAGACAACCCTGGGAATGGACAGACCTTTGGAAATGTCAATGTGGCTTATGAAGTGGAAAGCCACTTGAACATGTGACATGTTTTGCGGACTGGCCCTTTAAGAGGCAGACCCTAGAAGTGGACAAACCCTTGAAGAGGTGACAAATTTAGGGAATTATGTCCTTTAAGAGGTTGACCAGGGTTGTGTACAAACCCTCGAAACAACAGCATTTTAAGTGTACTGGCCCTTTAAGAGGTGGACCCGGGAAGCTTACGGACCTTTAAAATTGGCAATACTTTAAGGTGACTGGCCTATGAAGAGGATGACCATGGAAGTGGACAGTCCTTAAAGATGCATTATTGTGTGTGGGTGGCCTTCTAAGAGACAACCCTGGGAATGGACAGACCTTTGGAAATGTCAATGTGGCTTATGAAGTGGAAAGCCACTTGAACATGTGACATGTTTTGCGGACTGGCCCTTTAAGAGGCAGACCCTAGAAGTGGACAAACCCTTGAAGAGGTGGCAAATTTAGGGAATTATGTCCTTTAAGAGGTTGACCAGGGTTGTGTACAAACCCTCGAAACAACAGCATTTTAAGTGTACTGGCCCTTTAAGAGGTGGACCTGGGAAGCTTACGGACCTTTAAAATTGGCAATACTTTAAGGTGACTGGCCTATGAAGAGGATGACCATGGAAGTGGACAGTCCTTAAAGATGCATTATTGTGTGTGGGTGGCCTTCTAAGAGACAACCCTGGGAATGGACAGACCTTTGGAAATGTCAATGTGGCTTATGAAGTGGAAAGCCACTTGAACATGTGACATGTTTTGCGGACTGGCCCTTTAAGAGGCAGACCCTAGAAGTGGACAAACCCTTGAAGAGGTGACAAATTTAGGGATTTATGTCCTTTAAGAGGTTGACCAGGGTTGTGTACAAACCCTCGAAACAACAGCATTTTAAGTGTACTGGCCCTTTAAGAGGTGGACCTGGGAAGCTTACGGACCTTTAAAATTGGCAATACTTTAAGGTGACTGGCCTATGAAGAGGATGACCATGGAAGTGGACAGTCCTTAAAAATGCATTATTGTGTGTGGGTGGCCTTCTAAGAGACAACCCTGGGAATGGACAGACCTTTGGAAATGTCAATGTGGCTTATGAAGTGGAAAGCCACTTGAACATGTGACATGTTTTGCAGACTGGCCCTTTAAGAGGCAGACCCTAGAAGTGGACAAACCCTTGAAGAGGTGGCAAATTTAGGGAATTATGTCCTTTAAGAGGTTGACCAGGGTTGTGTACAAACCCTCGAAACAACAGCATTTTAAGTGTACTGGCCCTTTAAGAGGTGGACCTGGGAAGCTTACGGACCTTTAAAATTGGCAATACTTTAAGGTGACTGGCCTATGAAGAGGATAACCATGGAAGTGGACAGTCCTTAAAGATGCATTATTGTGTGTGGGTGGCCTTCTAAGAGACAACCCTGGGAATGGACAGACCTTTGGAAATGTCAATGTGGCTTATGAAGTGGAAAGCCACTTGAACATGTGACATGTTTTGCAGACTGGCCCTTTAAGAGGCAGACCCTAGAAGTGGACAAACCCTTGAAGAGGTGGCAAATTTAGGGAATTATGTCCTTTAAGAGGTTGACCAGGGTTGTGTACAAACCCTCGAAACAACAGCATTTTAAGTGTACTGGCCCTTTAAGAGGTGGACCTGGGAAGCTTACGGACCTTTAAAATTGGCAATACTTTAAGGTGACTGGCCTATGAAGAGGATGACCATGGAAGTGGACAGTCCTTAAAGATGCATTATTGTGTGTGGGTGGCCTTCTAAGAGACAACCCTGGGAATGGACAGACCTTTGGAAATGTCAATGTGGCTTATGAAGTGGAAATCCACTTGAACATGTGACAAGTTTTGATGACTGGCCCTTTAAGAGGCAGACCCTAGATGTGGACAAACCCTTGAAGAGGTGACAAATTTAGGGAATTATGTCCTTTAAGAGGTTGACCAGGGTTGTGTACAAACCCTCGAAACAACAGCATTTTAAGTGTACTGGCCCTTTAAGAGGTGGACCTGGGAAGCTTACGGACCTTTAAAATTGGCAATACTTTAAGGTGACTGGCCTATGAAGAGGATGACCATGGAAGTGGACAGTCCTTAAAGATGCATTATTGTGTGTGGGTGGCCTTCTAAGAGACAACCCTGGGAATGGACAGACCTTTAGAAATGTCAATGTGGCTTATGAAGTGGAAAGCCACTTGAACATGTGACATGTTTTGCAGACTGGCCCTTTAAGAGGCAGACCCTAGAAGTGGACAAACCCTTGAAGAGGTGGCAAATTTAGGGAATTATGTCCTTTAAGAGGTTGACCAGGGTTGTGTACAAACCCTCGAAACAACAGCATTTTAAGTGTACTGGCCCTTTAAGAGGTGGACCTGGGAAGCTTACGGACCTTTAAAATTGGCAATACTTTAAGGTGACTGGCCTATGAAGAGGATGACCATGGAAGTGGACAGTCCTTAAAGATGCATTATTGTGTGTGGGTGGCCTTCTAAGAGACAACCCTGGGAATGGACAGACCTTTGGAAATGTCAATGTGGCTTATGAAGTGGAAAGCCACTTGAACATGTGACATGTTTTGCGGACTGGCCCTTTAAGAGGCAGACCCTAGAAGTGGACAAACCCTTGAAGAGGTGACAAATTTAGGGAATTATGTCCTTTAAGAGGTTGACCAGGGTTGTGTACAAACCCTCGAAAAAACAGCATTTTAAGTGTACTGGCCCTTTAAGAGGTGGACCTGGGAAGCTTACGGACCTTTAAAATTGGCAATACTTTAAGGTGACTGGCCTATGAAGAGGATGACCATGGAAGTGGACAGTCCTTAAAGATGCATTATTGTGTGTGGGTGGCCTTCTAAGAGACAACCCTGGGAATGGACAGACCTTTGGAAATGTCAATGTGGCTTATGAAGTGGAAAGCCACTTGAACATGTGACATGTTTTGCGGACTGGCCCTTTAAGAGGCAGACCCTAGAAGTGGACAAACCCTTGAAGAGGTGACAAATTTAGGGAATTATGTCCTTTAAGAGGTTGACCAGGGTTGTGTACAAACCCTCGAAACAACAGCATTTTAAGTGTACTGGCCCTTTAAGAGGTGGACCTGGGAAGCTTACGGACCTTTAAAATTGGCAATACTTTAAGGTGACTGGCCTATGAAGAGGATGACCATGGAAGTGGACAGTCCTTAAAGATGCATTATTGTGTGTGGGTGGCCTTCTAAGAGACAACCCTGGGAATGGACAGACCTTTGGAAATGTCAATGTGGCTTATGAAGTGGAAAGCCACTTGAACATGTGACATGTTTTGCGGACTGGCCCTTTAAGAGGCAGACCCTAGAAGTGGACAAACCCTTGAAGAGGTGACAAATTTAGGGAATTATGTCCTTTAAGAGGTTGACCAGGGTTGTGTACAAACCCTCGAAACAACAGCATTTTAAGTGTACTGGCCCTTTAAGAGGTGGACCCGGGAAGCTTACGGACCTTTAAAATTGGCAATACTTTAAGGTGACTGGCCTATGAAGAGGATGACCATGGAAGTGGACAGTCCTTAAAGATGCATTATTGTGTGTGGGTGGCCTTCTAAGAGACAACCCTGGGAATGGACAGACCTTTGGAAATGTCAATGTGGCTTATGAAGTGGAAAGCCACTTGAACATGTGACATGTTTTGCGGACTGGCCCTTTAAGAGGCAGACCCTAGAAGTGGACAAACCCTTGAAGAGGTGGCAAATTTAGGGAATTATGTCCTTTAAGAGGTTGACCAGGGTTGTGTACAAACCCTCGAAACAACAGCATTTTAAGTGTACTGGCCCTTTAAGAGGTGGACCTGGGAAGCTTACGGACCTTTAAAATTGGCAATACTTTAAGGTGACTGGCCTATGAAGAGGATGATCATGGAAGTGGACAGTCCTTAAAGATGCATTATTGTGTGTGGGTGGCCTTCTAAGAGACAACCCTGGGAATGGACAGACCTTTGGAAATGTCAATGTGGCTTATGAAGTGGAAAGCCACTTGAACATGTGACATGTTTTGCGGACTGGCCCTTTAAGAGGCAGACCCTAGAAGTGGACAAACCCTTGAAGAGGTGACAAATTTAGGGAATTATGTCCTTTAAGAGGTTGACCAGGGTTGTGTACAAACCCTCGAAACAACAGCATTTTTAGTGTACTGGCCCTTTAAGAGGTGGACCCGGGAAGCTTACGGACCTTTAAAATTGGCAATACTTTAAGGTGACTGGCCTATGAAGAGGATGACCATGGAAGTGGACAGTCCTTAAAGATGCATTATTGTGTGTGGGTGGCCTTCTAAGAGACAACCCTGGGAATGGACAGACCTTTGGAAATGTCAATGTGGCTTATGAAGTGGAAATCCACTTGAACATGTGACATGTTTTGATGACTGGCCCTTTAAGAGGCAGACCCTAGATGTGGACAAACCCTTGAAGAGGTGACAAATTTAGGGAATTATGTACTTTAAGAGGTTGACCAGGGTTGTGTACAAACCCTCGAAACAACAGCATTTTAAGTGTACTGGCCCTTTAAGAGGTGGACCTGGGAAGCTTACGGACCTTTAAAATTGGCAATACTTTAAGGTGACTGGCCTATGAAGAGGATGACCATGGAAGTGGACAGTCCTTAAAGATGCATTATTGTGTGTGGGTGGCCTTCTAAGAGACAACCCTGGGAATGGACAGACCTTTGGAAATGTCAATGTGGCTTATGAAGTGGAAAGCCACTTGAACATGTGACATGTTTTGCAGACTGGCCCTTTAAGAGGCAGACCCTAGAAGTGGACAAACCCTTGAAGAGGTGGCAAATTTAGGGAATTATGTCCTTTAAGAGGTTGACCAGGGTTGTGTACAAACCCTCGAAACAACAGCATTTTAAGTGTACTGGCCCTTTAAGAGGTGGACCTGGGAAGCTTACGGACCTTTAAAATTGGCAATACTTTAAGGTGACTGGCCTATGAAGAGGATGACCATGGAAGTGGACAGTCCTTAAAGATGCATTATTGTGTGTGGGTGGCCTTCTAAGAGACAACCCTGGGAATGGACAGACCTTTGGAAATGTCAATGTGGCTTATGAAGTGGAAAGCCACTTGAACATGTGACATGTTTTGCGGACTGGCCCTTTAAGAGGCAGACCCTAGAAGTGGACAAACCCTTGAAGAGGTGGCAAATTTAGGGAATTATGTCCTTTAAGAGGTTGACCAGGGTTGTGTACAAACCCTCGAAACAACAGCATTTTAAGTGTACTGGCCCTTTAAGAGGTGGACCTGGGAAGCTTACGGACCTTTAAAATTGGCAATACTTTAAGGTGACTGGCCTATGAAGAGGATGACCATGGAAGTGGACAGTCCTTAAAGATGCATTATTGTGTGTGGGTGGCCTTCTAAGAGACAACCCTGGGAATGGACAGACCTTTGGAAATGTCAATGTGGCTTATGAAGTGGAAAGCCACTTGAACATGTGACATGTTTTGCGGACTGGCCCTTTAAGAGGCAGACCCTAGAAGTGGACAAACCCTTGAAGAGGTGACAAATTTAGGGAATTATGTCCTTTAAGAGGTTGACCAGGGTTGTGTACAAACCCTCGAAACAACAGCATTTTTAGTGTACTGGCCCTTTAAGAGGTGGACCTGGGAAGCTTACGGACCTTTAAAATTGGCAATACTTTAAGGTGACTGGCCTATGAAGAGGATGACCATGGAAGTGGACAGTCCTTAAAGATGCATTATTGTGTGTGGGTGGCCTTCTAAGAGACAACCCTGGGAATGGACAGACCTTTGGAAATGTCAATGTGGCTTATGAAGTGGAAAGCCACTTGAACATGTGACATGTTTTGCAGACTGGCCCTTTAAGAGGCAGACCCTAGAAGTGGACAAACCCTTGAAGAGGTGGCAAATTTAGGGAATTATGTCCTTTAAGAGGTTGACCAGGGTTGTGTACAAACCCTCGAAACAACAGCATTTTAAGTGTACTGGCCCTTTAAGAGGTGGACCTGGGAAGCTTACGGACCTTTAAAATTGGCAATACTTTAAGGTGACTGGCCTATGAAGAGGATGACCATGGAAGTGGACAGTCCTTAAAGATGCATTATTGTGTGTGGGTGGCCTTCTAAGAGACAACCCTGGGAATGGACAGACCTTTGGAAATGTCAATGTGGCTTATGAAGTGGAAATCCACTTGAACATGTGACATGTTTTGATGACTGGCCCTTTAAGAGGCAGACCCTAGATGTGGACAAACCCTTGAAGAGGTGACAAATTTAGGGAATTATGTCCTTTAAGAGGTTGACCAGGGTTGTGTACAAACCCTCGAAACAACAGCATTTTAAGTGTACTGGCCCTTTAAGAGGTGGACCTGGGAAGCTTACGGACCTTTAAAATTGGCAATACTTTAAGGTGACTGGCCTATGAAGAGGATGACCATGGAAGTGGACAGTCCTTAAAGATGCATTATTGTGTGTGGGTGGCCTTCTAAGAGACAACCCTGGGAATGGACAGACCTTTGGAAATGTCAATGTGGCTTATGAAGTGGAAAGCCACTTGAACATGTGACATGTTTTGCAGACTGGCCCTTTAAGAGGCAGACCCTAGAAGTGGACAAACCCTTGAAGAGGTGGCAAATTTAGGGAATTATGTCCTTTAAGAGGTTGACCAGGGTTGTGTACAAACCCTCGAAACAACAGCATTTTAAGTGTACTGGCCCTTTAAGAGGTGGACCCGGGAAGCTTACGGACCTTTAAAATTGGCAATACTTTAAGGTGACTGGCCTATGAAGAGGATGACCATGGAAGTGGACAGTCCTTAAAGATGCATTATTGTGTGTGGGTGGCCTTCTAAGAGACAACCCTGGGAATGGACAGACCTTTGGAAATGTCAATGTGGCTTATGAAGTGGAAAGCCACTTGAACATGTGACATGTTTTGCGGACTGGCCCTTTAAGAGGCAGACCCTAAAAGTGGACAAACCCTTGAAGAGGTGACAAATTTAGGGAATTATGTCCTTTAAGAGGTTGACCAGGGTTGTGTACAAACCCTCGAAACAACAGCATTTTAAGTGTACTGGCCCTTTAAGAGGTGGACCTGGGAAGCTTACGGACCTTTAAAATTGGCAATACTTTAAGGTGACTGGCCTATGAAGAGGATGACCATGGAAGTGGACAGTCCTTAAAGATGCATTATTGTGTGTGGGTGGCCTTCTAAGAGACAACCCTGGGAATGGACAGACCTTTGGAAATGTCAATGTGGCTTATGAAGTGGAAAGCCACTTGAACATGTGACATGTTTTGCGGACTGGCCCTTTAAGAGGCAGACCCTAGAAGTGGACAAACCCTTGAAGAGGTGGCAAATTTAGGGAATTATGTCCTTTAAGAGGTTGACCAGGGTTGTGTACAAACCCTCGAAACAACAGCATTTTAAGTGTACTGGCCCTTTAAGAGGTGGACCCGGGAAGCTTACGGACCTTTAAAATTGGCAATACTTTAAGGTGACTGGCCTATGAAGAGGATGACCATGGAAGTGGACAGTCCTTAAAGATGCATTATTGTGTGTGGGTGGCCTTCTAAGAGACAACCCTGGGAATGGACAGACCTTTGGAAATGTCAATGTGGCTTATGAAGTGTAAAGCCACTTGAACATGTGACATGTTTTGCGGACTGGCTCTTTAAGAGGCAGACCCTAGAAGTGGACAAACCCTTGAAGAGGTGACAAATTTAGGGAATTATGTCCTTTAAGAGGTTGACCAGGGTTGTGTACAAACCCTCGAAACAACAGCATTTTAAGTGTACTGGCCCTTTAAGAGGTGGACCTGGGAAGCTTACGGACCTTTAAAATTGGCAATACTTTAAGGTGACTGGCCTATGAAGAGGATGACCATGGAAGTGGACAGTCCTTAAAGATGCATTATTGTGTGTGGGTGGCCTTCTAAGAGACAACCCTGGGAATGGACAGACCTTTGGAAATGTCAATGTGGCTTATGAAGTGGAAAGCCACTTGAACATGTGACATGTTTTGCGGACTGGCCCTTTAAGAGGCAGACCCTAGAAGTGGACAAACCCTTGAAGAGGTGACAAATTTAGGGAATTATGTCCTTTAAGAGGTTGACCAGGGTTGTGTACAAACCCTCGAAACAACAGCATTTTAAGTGTACTGGCCCTTTAAGAGGTGGACCTGGGAAGCTTACGGACCTTTAAAATTGGCAATACTTTAAGGTGACTGGCCTATGAAGAGGATGACCATGGAAGTGGACAGTCCTTAAAGATGCATTATTGTGTGTGGGTGGCCTTCTAAGAGACAACCCTGGGAATGGACAGACCTTTGGAAATGTCAATGTGGCTTATGAAGTGGAAAGCCACTTGAACATGTGACATGTTTTGCGGACTGGCCCTTTAAGAGGCAGACCCTAGAAGTGGACAAACCCTTGAAGAGGTGACAAATTTAGGGAATTATGTCCTTTAAGAGGTTGACCAGGGTTGTGTACAAACCCTCGAAACAACAGCATTTTAAGTGTACTGGCCCTTTAAGAGGTGGACCCGGGAAGCTTACGGACCTTTAAAATTGGCAATACTTTAAGGTGACTGGCCTATGAAGAGGATGACCATGGAAGTGGACAGTCCTTAAAGATGCATTATTGTGTGTGGGTGGCCTTCTAAGAGACAACCCTGGGAATGGACAGACCTTTGGAAATGTCAATGTGGCTTATGAAGTGGAAAGCCACTTGAACATGTGACATGTTTTGCGGACTGGCCCTTTAAGAGGCAGACCCTAGAAGTGGACAAACCCTTGAAGAGGTGGCAAATTTAGGGAATTATGTCCTTTAAGAGGTTGACCAGGGTTGTGTACAAACCCTCGAAACAACAGCATTTTAAGTGTACTGGCCCTTTAAGAGGTGGACCTGGGAAGCTTACGGACCTTTAAAATTGGCAATACTTTAAGGTGACTGGCCTATGAAGAGGATGACCATGGAAGTGGACAGTCCTTAAAGATGCATTATTGTGTGTGGGTGGCCTTCTAAGAGACAACCCTGGGAATGGACAGACCTTTGGAAATGTCAATGTGGCTTATGAAGTGGAAAGCCACTTGAACATGTGACATGTTTTGCGGACTGGCCCTTTAAGAGGCAGACCCTAGAAGTGGACAAACCCTTGAAGAGGTGACAAATTTAGGGAATTATGTCCTTTAAGAGGTTGACCAGGGTTGTGTACAAACCCTCGAAACAACAGCATTTTAAGTGTACTGGCCCTTTAAGAGGTGGACCTGGGAAGCTTACGGACCTTTAAAATTGGCAATACTTTAAGGTGACTGGCCTATGAAGAGGATGACCATGGAAGTGGACAGTCCTTAAAAATGCATTATTGTGTGTGGGTGGCCTTCTAAGAGACAACCCTGGGAATGGACAGACCTTTGGAAATGTCAATGTGGCTTATGAAGTGGAAAGCCACTTGAACATGTGACATGTTTTGCAGACTGGCCCTTTAAGAGGCAGACCCTAGAAGTGGACAAACCCTTGAAGAGGTGGCAAATTTAGGGAATTATGTCCTTTAAGAGGTTGACCAGGGTTGTGTACAAACCCTCGAAACAACAGCATTTTAAGTGTACTGGCCCTTTAAGAGGTGGACCTGGGAAGCTTACGGACCTTTAAAATTGGCAATACTTTAAGGTGACTGGCCTATGAAGAGGATGACCATGGAAGTGGACAGTCCTTAAAGATGCATTATTGTGTGTGGGTGGCCTTCTAAGAGACAACCCTGGGAATGGACAGACCTTTGGAAATGTCAATGTGGCTTATGAAGTGGAAAGCCACTTGAACATGTGACATGTTTTGCAGACTGGCCCTTTAAGAGGCAGACCCTAGAAGTGGACAAACCCTTGAAGAGGTGGCAAATTTAGGGAATTATGTCCTTTAAGAGGTTGACCAGGGTTGTGTACAAACCCTCGAAACAACAGCATTTTAAGTGTACTGGCCCTTTAAGAGGTGGACCTGGGAAGCTTACGGACCTTTAAAATTGGCAATACTTTAAGGTGACTGGCCTATGAAGAGGATGACCATGGAAGTGGACAGTCCTTAAAGATGCATTATTGTGTGTGGGTGGCCTTCTAAGAGACAACCCTGGGAATGGACAGACCTTTGGAAATGTCAATGTGGCTTATGAAGTGGAAATCCACTTGAACATGTGACAAGTTTTGATGACTGGCCCTTTAAGAGGCAGACCCTAGATGTGGACAAACCCTTGAAGAGGTGACAAATTTAGGGAATTATGTCCTTTAAGAGGTTGACCAGGGTTGTGTACAAACCCTCGAAACAACAGCATTTTAAGTGTACTGGCCCTTTAAGAGGTGGACCTGGGAAGCTTACGGACCTTTAAAATTGGCAATACTTTAAGGTGACTGGCCTATGAAGAGGATGACCATGGAAGTGGACAGTCCTTAAAGATGCATTATTGTGTGTGGGTGGCCTTCTAAGAGACAACCCTGGGAATGGACAGACCTTTAGAAATGTCAATGTGGCTTATGAAGTGGAAAGCCACTTGAACATGTGACATGTTTTGCAGACTGGCCCTTTAAGAGGCAGACCCTAGAAGTGGACAAACCCTTGAAGAGGTGGCAAATTTAGGGAATTATGTCCTTTAAGAGGTTGACCAGGGTTGTGTACAAACCCTCGAAACAACAGCATTTTAAGTGTACTGGCCCTTTAAGAGGTGGACCCGGGAAGCTTACGGACCTTTAAAATTGGCAATACTTTAAGGTGACTGGCCTATGAAGAGGATGACCATGGAAGTGGACAGTCCTTAAAGATGCATTATTGTGTGTGGGTGGCCTTCTAAGAGACAACCCTGGGAATGGACAGACCTTTGGAAATGTCAATGTGGCTTATGAAGTGGAAAGCCACTTGAACATGTGACATGTTTTGCGGACTGGCCCTTTAAGAGGCAGACCCTAGAAGTGGACAAACCCTTGAAGAGGTGACAAATTTAGGGAATTATGTCCTTTAAGAGGTTGACCAGGGTTGTGTACAAACCCTCGAAACAACAGCATTTTAAGTGTACTGGCCCTTTAAGAGGTGGACCCGGGAAGCTTACGGACCTTTAAAATTGGCAATACTTTAAGGTGACTGGCCTATGAAGAGGATGACCATGGAAGTGGACAGTCCTTAAAGATGCATTATTGTGTGTGGGTGGCCTTCTAAGAGACAACCCGGGGAATGGACAGACCTTTGGAAATGTCAATGTGGCTTATGAAGTGTAAAGCCACTTGAACATGTGACATGTTTTGATGACTGGCCCTTTAAGAGGCAGACCCTAGAAGTGGACAAACCCTTGAAGAGGTGACAAATTTAGGGAATTATGTCCTTTAAGAGGTTGACCAGGGTTGTGTACAAACCCTCGAAACAACAGCATTTTAAGTGTACTGGCCCTTTAAGAGGTGGACCTGGGAAGCTTACGGACCTTTAAAATTGGCAATACTTTAAGGTGACTGGCCTATGAAGAGGATGACCATGGAAGTGGACAGTCCTTAAAGATGCATTATTGTGTGTGGGTGGCCTTCTAAGAGACAACCCTGGGAATGGACAGACCTTTGGAAATGTCAATGTGGCTTATGAAGTGGAAAGCCACTTGAACATGTGACATGTTTTGCGGACTGGCCCTTTAAGAGGCAGACCCTAGAAGTGGACAAACCCTTGAAGAGGTGGCAAATTTAGGGAATTATGTCCTTTAAGAGGTTGACCAGGGTTGTGTACAAACCCTCGAAACAACAGCATTTTAAGTGTACTGGCCCTTTAAGAGGTGGACCCGGGAAGCTTACGGACCTTTAAAATTGGCAATACTTTAAGGTGACTGGCCTATGAAGAGGATGACCATGGAAGTGGACAGTCCTTAAAGATGCATTATTGTGTGTGGGTGGCCTTCTAAGAGACAACCCTGGGAATGGACAGACCTTTGGAAATGTCAATGTGGCTTATGAAGTGTAAAGCCACTTGAACATGTGACATGTTTTGCGGACTGGCTCTTTAAGAGGCAGACCCTAGAAGTGGACAAACCCTTGAAGAGGTGACAAATTTAGGGAATTATGTCCTTTAAGAGGTTGACCAGGGTTGTGTACAAACCCTCGAAACAACAGCATTTTAAGTGTACTGGCCCTTTAAGAGGTGGACCTGGGAAGCTTACGGACCTTTAAAATTGGCAATACTTTAAGGTGACTGGCCTATGAAGAGGATGACCATGGAAGTGGACAGTCCTTAAAGATGCATTATTGTGTGTGGGTGGCCTTCTAAGAGACAACCCTGGGAATGGACAGACCTTTGGAAATGTCAATGTGGCTTATGAAGTGGAAAGCCACTTGAACATGTGACATGTTTTGCGGACTGGCCCTTTAAGAGGCAGACCCTAGAAGTGGACAAACCCTTGAAGAGGTGACAAATTTAGGGAATTATGTCCTTTAAGAGGTTGACCAGGGTTGTGTACAAACCCTCGAAACAACAGCATTTTAAGTGTACTGGCCCTTTAAGAGGTGGACCTGGGAAGCTTACGGACCTTTAAAATTGGCAATACTTTAAGGTGACTGGCCTATGAAGAGGATGACCATGGAAGTGGACAGTCCTTAAAGATGCATTATTGTGTGTGGGTGGCCTTCTAAGAGACAACCCTGGGAATGGACAGACCTTTGGAAATGTCAATGTGGCTTATGAAGTGGAAAGCCACTTGAACATGTGACATGTTTTGCGGACTGGCCCTTTAAGAGGCAGACCCTAGAAGTGGACAAACCCTTGAAGAGGTGACAAATTTAGGGAATTATGTCCTTTAAGAGGTTGACCAGGGTTGTGTACAAACCCTCGAAACAACAGCATTTTAAGTGTACTGGCCCTTTAAGAGGTGGACCCGGGAAGCTTACGGACCTTTAAAATTGGCAATACTTTAAGGTGACTGGCCTATGAAGAGGATGACCATGGAAGTGGACAGTCCTTAAAGATGCATTATTGTGTGTGGGTGGCCTTCTAAGAGACAACCCTGGGAATGGACAGACCTTTGGAAATGTCAATGTGGCTTATGAAGTGGAAAGCCACTTGAACATGTGACATGTTTTGCGGACTGGCCCTTTAAGAGGCAGACCCTAGAAGTGGACAAACCCTTGAAGAGGTGGCAAATTTAGGGAATTATGTCCTTTAAGAGGTTGACCAGGGTTGTGTACAAACCCTCGAAACAACAGCATTTTAAGTGTACTGGCCCTTTAAGAGGTGGACCTGGGAAGCTTACGGACCTTTAAAATTGGCAATACTTTAAGGTGACTGGCCTATGAAGAGGATGACCATGGAAGTGGACAGTCCTTAAAGATGCATTATTGTGTGTGGGTGGCCTTCTAAGAGACAACCCTGGGAATGGACAGACCTTTGGAAATGTCAATGTGGCTTATGAAGTGGAAAGCCACTTGAACATGTGACATGTTTTGCGGACTGGCCCTTTAAGAGGCAGACCCTAGAAGTGGACAAACCCTTGAAGAGGTGACAAATTTAGGGAATTATGTCCTTTAAGAGGTTGACCAGGGTTGTGTACAAACCCTCGAAACAACAGCATTTTAAGTGTACTGGCCCTTTAAGAGGTGGACCTGGGAAGCTTACGGACCTTTAAAATTGGCAATACTTTAAGGTGACTGGCCTATGAAGAGGATGACCATGGAAGTGGACAGTCCTTAAAAATGCATTATTGTGTGTGGGTGGCCTTCTAAGAGACAACCCTGGGAATGGACAGACCTTTGGAAATGTCAATGTGGCTTATGAAGTGGAAAGCCACTTGAACATGTGACATGTTTTGCAGACTGGCCCTTTAAGAGGCAGACCCTAGAAGTGGACAAACCCTTGAAGAGGTGGCAAATTTAGGGAATTATGTCCTTTAAGAGGTTGACCAGGGTTGTGTACAAACCCTCGAAACAACAGCATTTTAAGTGTACTGGCCCTTTAAGAGGTGGACCTGGGAAGCTTACGGACCTTTAAAATTGGCAATACTTTAAGGTGACTGGCCTATGAAGAGGATGACCATGGAAGTGGACAGTCCTTAAAGATGCATTATTGTGTGTGGGTGGCCTTCTAAGAGACAACCCTGGGAATGGACAGACCTTTGGAAATGTCAATGTGGCTTATGAAGTGGAAAGCCACTTGAACATGTGACATGTTTTGCAGACTGGCCCTTTAAGAGGCAGACCCTAGAAGTGGACAAACCCTTGAAGAGGTGGCAAATTTAGGGAATTATGTCCTTTAAGAGGTTGACCAGGGTTGTGTACAAACCCTCGAAACAACAGCATTTTAAGTGTACTGGCCCTTTAAGAGGTGGACCTGGGAAGCTTACGGACCTTTAAAATTGGCAATACTTTAAGGTGACTGGCCTATGAAGAGGATGACCATGGAAGTGGACAGTCCTTAAAGATGCATTATTGTGTGTGGGTGGCCTTCTAAGAGACAACCCTGGGAATGGACAGACCTTTGGAAATGTCAATGTGGCTTATGAAGTGGAAATCCACTTGAACATGTGACAAGTTTTGATGACTGGCCCTTTAAGAGGCAGACCCTAGATGTGGACAAACCCTTGAAGAGGTGACAAATTTAGGGAATTATGTCCTTTAAGAGGTTGACCAGGGTTGTGTACAAACCCTCGAAACAACAGCATTTTAAGTGTACTGGCCCTTTAAGAGGTGGACCTGGGAAGCTTACGGACCTTTAAAATTGGCAATACTTTAAGGTGACTGGCCTATGAAGAGGATGACCATGGAAGTGGACAGTCCTTAAAGATGCATTATTGTGTGTGGGTGGCCTTCTAAGAGACAACCCTGGGAATGGACAGACCTTTAGAAATGTCAATGTGGCTTATGAAGTGGAAAGCCACTTGAACATGTGACATGTTTTGCAGACTGGCCCTTTAAGAGGCAGACCCTAGAAGTGGACAAACCCTTGAAGAGGTGGCAAATTTAGGGAATTATGTCCTTTAAGAGGTTGACCAGGGTTGTGTACAAACCCTCGAAACAACAGCATTTTAAGTGTACTGGCCCTTTAAGAGGTGGACCCGGGAAGCTTACGGACCTTTAAAATTGGCAATACTTTAAGGTGACTGGCCTATGAAGAGGATGACCATGGAAGTGGACAGTCCTTAAAGATGCATTATTGTGTGTGGGTGGCCTTCTAAGAGACAACCCTGGGAATGGACAGACCTTTGGAAATGTCAATGTGGCTTATGAAGTGGAAAGCCACTTGAACATGTGACATGTTTTGCGGACTGGCCCTTTAAGAGGCAGACCCTAGAAGTGGACAAACCCTTGAAGAGGTGACAAATTTAGGGAATTATGTCCTTTAAGAGGTTGACCAGGGTTGTGTACAAACCCTCGAAACAACAGCATTTTAAGTGTACTGGCCCTTTAAGAGGTGGACCCGGGAAGCTTACGGACCTTTAAAATTGGCAATACTTTAAGGTGACTGGCCTATGAAGAGGATGACCATGGAAGTGGACAGTCCTTAAAGATGCATTATTGTGTGTGGGTGGCCTTCTAAGAGACAACCCGGGGAATGGACAGACCTTTGGAAATGTCAATGTGGCTTATGAAGTGTAAAGCCACTTGAACATGTGACATGTTTTGATGACTGGCCCTTTAAGAGGCAGACCCTAGAAGTGGACAAACCCTTGAAGAGGTGACAAATTTAGGGAATTATGTCCTTTAAGAGGTTGACCAGGGTTGTGTACAAACCCTCGAAACAACAGCATTTTAAGTGTACTGGCCCTTTAAGAGGTGGACCTGGGAAGCTTACGGACCTTTAAAATTGGCAATACTTTAAGGTGACTGGCCTATGAAGAGGATGACCATGGAAGTGGACAGTCCTTAAAGATGCATTATTGTGTGTGGGTGGCCTTCTAAGAGACAACCCTGGGAATGGACAGACCTTTGGAAATGTCAATGTGGCTTATGAAGTGGAAAGCCACTTGAACATGTGACATGTTTTGCGGACTGGCCCTTTAAGAGGCAGACCCTAGAAGTGGACAAACCCTTGAAGAGGTGACAAATTTAGGGAATTATGTCCTTTAAGAGGTTGACCAGGGTTGTGTACAAACCCTCGAAAAAACAGCATTTTAAGTGTACTGGCCCTTTAAGAGGTGGACCTGGGAAGCTTACGGACCTTTAAAATTGGCAATACTTTAAGGTGACTGGCCTATGAAGAGGATGACCATGGAAGTGGACAGTCCTTAAAGATGCATTATTGTGTGTGGGTGGCCTTCTAAGAGACAACCCTGGGAATGGACAGACCTTTGGAAATGTCAATGTGGCTTATGAAGTGGAAAGCCACTTGAACATGTGACATGTTTTGCGGACTGGCCCTTTAAGAGGCAGACCCTAGAAGTGGACAAACCCTTGAAGAGGTGGCAAATTTAGGGAATTATGTCCTTTAAGAGGTTGACCAGGGTTGTGTACAAACCCTCGAAACAACAGCATTTTAAGTGTACTGGCCCTTTAAGAGGTGGACCCGGGAAGCTTACGGACCTTTAAAATTGGCAATACTTTAAGGTGACTGGCCTATGAAGAGGATGACCATGGAAGTGGACAGTCCTTAAAGATGCATTATTGTGTGTGGGTGGCCTTCTAAGAGACAACCCTGGGAATGGACAGACCTTTGGAAATGTCAATGTGGCTTATGAAGTGGAAAGCCACTTGAACATGTGACATGTTTTGCAGACTGGCCCTTTAAGAGGCAGACCCTAGAAGTGGACAAACCCTTGAAGAGGTGGCAAATTTAGGGAATTATGTCCTTTAAGAGGTTGACCAGGGTTGTGTACAAACCCTCGAAACAACAGCATTTTAAGTGTACTGGCCCTTTAAGAGGTGGACCTGGGAAGCTTACGGACCTTTAAAATTGGCAATACTTTAAGGTGACTGGCCTATGAAGAGGATGACCATGGAAGTGGACAGTCCTTAAAGATGCATTATTGTGTGTGGGTGGCCTTCTAAGAGACAACCCTGGGAATGGACAGACCTTTGGAAATGTCAATGTGGCTTATGAAGTGGAAAGCCACTTGAACATGTGACATGTTTTGCGGACTGGCCCTTTAAGAGGCAGACCCTAGAAGTGGACAAACCCTTGAAGAGGTGGCAAATTTAGGGAATTATGTCCTTTAAGAGGTTGACCAGGGTTGTGTACAAACCCTCGAAACAACAGCATTTTAAGTGTACTGGCCCTTTAAGAGGTGGACCTGGGAAGCTTACGGACCTTTAAAATTGGCAATACTTTAAGGTGACTGGCCTATGAAGAGGATGACCATGGAAGTGGACAGTCCTTAAAGATGCATTATTGTGTGTGGGTGGCCTTCTAAGAGACAACCCTGGGAATGGACAGACCTTTGGAAATGTCAATGTGGCTTATGAAGTGGAAAGCCACTTGAACATGTGACATGTTTTGCGGACTGGCCCTTTAAGAGGCAGACCCTAGAAGTGGACAAACCCTTGAAGAGGTGACAAATTTAGGGAATTATGTCCTTTAAGAGGTTGACCAGGGTTGTGTACAAACCCTCGAAACAACAGCATTTTTAGTGTACTGGCCCTTTAAGAGGTGGACCTGGGAAGCTTACGGACCTTTAAAATTGGCAATACTTTAAGGTGACTGGCCTATGAAGAGGATGACCATGGAAGTGGACAGTCCTTAAAGATGCATTATTGTGTGTGGGTGGCCTTCTAAGAGACAACCCTGGGAATGGACAGACCTTTGGAAATGTCAATGTGGCTTATGAAGTGGAAAGCCACTTGAACATGTGACATGTTTTGCAGACTGGCCCTTTAAGAGGCAGACCCTAGAAGTGGACAAACCCTTGAAGAGGTGGCAAATTTAGGGAATTATGTCCTTTAAGAGGTTGACCAGGGTTGTGTACAAACCCTCGAAACAACAGCATTTTAAGTGTACTGGCCCTTTAAGAGGTGGACCTGGGAAGCTTACGGACCTTTAAAATTGGCAATACTTTAAGGTGACTGGCCTATGAAGAGGATGACCATGGAAGTGGACAGTCCTTAAAGATGCATTATTGTGTGTGGGTGGCCTTCTAAGAGACAACCCTGGGAATGGACAGACCTTTGGAAATGTCAATGTGGCTTATGAAGTGGAAATCCACTTGAACATGTGACATGTTTTGATGACTGGCCCTTTAAGAGGCAGACCCTAGATGTGGACAAACCCTTGAAGAGGTGACAAATTTAGGGAATTATGTCCTTTAAGAGGTTGACCAGGGTTGTGTACAAACCCTCGAAACAACAGCATTTTAAGTGTACTGGCCCTTTAAGAGGTGGACCTGGGAAGCTTACGGACCTTTAAAATTGGCAATACTTTAAGGTGACTGGCCTATGAAGAGGATGACCATGGAAGTGGACAGTCCTTAAAGATGCATTATTGTGTGTGGGTGGCCTTCTAAGAGACAACCCTGGGAATGGACAGACCTTTGGAAATGTCAATGTGGCTTATGAAGTGGAAAGCCACTTGAACATGTGACATGTTTTGCAGACTGGCCCTTTAAGAGGCAGACCCTAGAAGTGGACAAACCCTTGAAGAGGTGGCAAATTTAGGGAATTATGTCCTTTAAGAGGTTGACCAGGGTTGTGTACAAACCCTCGAAACAACAGCATTTTAAGTGTACTGGCCCTTTAAGAGGTGGACCCGGGAAGCTTACGGACCTTTAAAATTGGCAATACTTTAAGGTGACTGGCCTATGAAGAGGATGACCATGGAAGTGGACAGTCCTTAAAGATGCATTATTGTGTGTGGGTGGCCTTCTAAGAGACAACCCTGGGAATGGACAGACCTTTGGAAATGTCAATGTGGCTTATGAAGTGGAAAGCCACTTGAACATGTGACATGTTTTGCGGACTGGCCCTTTAAGAGGCAGACCCTAAAAGTGGACAAACCCTTGAAGAGGTGACAAATTTAGGGAATTATGTCCTTTAAGAGGTTGACCAGGGTTGTGTACAAACCCTCGAAACAACAGCATTTTAAGTGTACTGGCCCTTTAAGAGGTGGACCTGGGAAGCTTACGGACCTTTAAAATTGGCAATACTTTAAGGTGACTGGCCTATGAAGAGGATGACCATGGAAGTGGACAGTCCTTAAAGATGCATTATTGTGTGTGGGTGGCCTTCTAAGAGACAACCCTGGGAATGGACAGACCTTTGGAAATGTCAATGTGGCTTATGAAGTGGAAAGCCACTTGAACATGTGACATGTTTTGCGGACTGGCCCTTTAAGAGGCAGACCCTAGAAGTGGACAAACCCTTGAAGAGGTGGCAAATTTAGGGAATTATGTCCTTTAAGAGGTTGACCAGGGTTGTGTACAAACCCTCGAAACAACAGCATTTTAAGTGTACTGGCCCTTTAAGAGGTGGACCCGGGAAGCTTACGGACCTTTAAAATTGGCAATACTTTAAGGTGACTGGCCTATGAAGAGGATGACCATGGAAGTGGACAGTCCTTAAAGATGCATTATTGTGTGTGGGTGGCCTTCTAAGAGACAACCCTGGGAATGGACAGACCTTTGGAAATGTCAATGTGGCTTATGAAGTGTAAAGCCACTTGAACATGTGACATGTTTTGCGGACTGGCTCTTTAAGAGGCAGACCCTAGAAGTGGACAAACCCTTGAAGAGGTGACAAATTTAGGGAATTATGTCCTTTAAGAGGTTGACCAGGGTTGTGTACAAACCCTCGAAACAACAGCATTTTAAGTGTACTGGCCCTTTAAGAGGTGGACCTGGGAAGCTTACGGACCTTTAAAATTGGCAATACTTTAAGGTGACTGGCCTATGAAGAGGATGACCATGGAAGTGGACAGTCCTTAAAGATGCATTATTGTGTGTGGGTGGCCTTCTAAGAGACAACCCTGGGAATGGACAGACCTTTGGAAATGTCAATGTGGCTTATGAAGTGGAAAGCCACTTGAACATGTGACATGTTTTGCGGACTGGCCCTTTAAGAGGCAGACCCTAGAAGTGGACAAACCCTGAAGAGGTGACAAATTTAGGGAATTATGTCCTTTAAGAGGTTGACCAGGGTTGTGTACAAACCCTCGAAACAACAGCATTTTAAGTGTACTGGCCCTTTAAGAGGTGGACCTGGAAGCTTACGGACCTTTAAAATTGGCAATACTTTAAGGTGACTGGCCTATGAAGAGGATGACCATGGAAGTGGACAGTCCTTAAAGATGCATTATTGTGTGTGGGTGGCCTTCTAAGAGACAACCCTGGGAATGGACAGACCTTTGGAAATGTCAATGTGGCTTATGAAGTGGAAAGCCACTTGAACATGTGACATGTTTTGCGGACTGGCCCTTTAAGAGGCAGACCCTAGAAGTGGACAAAAACCCTTGAAGAGGTGACAAATTTAGGGAATTATGTCCTTTAAGAGGTTGACCAGGGTTGTGTACAAACCCTCGAAACAACAGCATTTTAAGTGTACTGGCCCTTTAAGAGGTGGACCCGGGAAGCTTACGGACCTTTAAAATTGGCAATACTTTAAGGTGACTGGCCTATGAAGAGGATGACCATGGAAGTGGACAGTCCTTAAAGATGCATTATTGTGTGTGGGTGGCCTTCTAAGAGACAACCCTGGGAATGGACAGACCTTTGGAAATGTCAATGTGGCTTATGAAGTGGAAAGCCACTTGAACATGTGACATGTTTTGCGGACTGGCCCTTTAAGAGGCAGACCCTAGAAGTGGACAAACCCTTGAAGAGGTGGCAAATTTAGGGAATTATGTCCTTTAAGAGGTTGACCAGGGTTGTGTACAAACCCTCGAAACAACAGCATTTTAAGTGTACTGGCCCTTTAAGAGGTGGACCTGGGAAGCTTACGGACCTTTAAAATTGGCAATACTTTAAGGTGACTGGCCTATGAAGAGGATGACCATGGAAGTGGACAGTCCTTAAAGATGCATTATTGTGTGTGGGTGGCCTTCTAAGAGACAACCCTGGGAATGGACAGACCTTTGGAAATGTCAATGTGGCTTATGAAGTGGAAAGCCACTTGAACATGTGACATGTTTTGCGGACTGGCCCTTTAAGAGGCAGACCCTAGAAGTGGACAAACCCTTGAAGAGGTGACAAATTTAGGGAATTATGTCCTTTAAGAGGTTGACCAGGGTTGTGTACAAACCCTCGAAACAACAGCATTTTAAGTGTACTGGCCCTTTAAGAGGTGGACCTGGGAAGCTTACGGACCTTTAAAATTGGCAATACTTTAAGGTGACTGGCCTATGAAGAGGATGACCATGGAAGTGGACAGTCCTTAAAAATGCATTATTGTGTGTGGGTGGCCTTCTAAGAGACAACCCTGGGAATGGACAGACCTTTGGAAATGTCAATGTGGCTTATGAAGTGGAAAGCCACTTGAACATGTGACATGTTTTGCAGACTGGCCCTTTAAGAGGCAGACCCTAGAAGTGGACAAACCCTTGAAGAGGTGGCAAATTTAGGGAATTATGTCCTTTAAGAGGTTGACCAGGGTTGTGTACAAACCCTCGAAACAACAGCATTTTAAGTGTACTGGCCCTTTAAGAGGTGGACCTGGGAAGCTTACGGACCTTTAAAATTGGCAATACTTTAAGGTGACTGGCCTATGAAGAGGATGACCATGGAAGTGGACAGTCCTTAAAGATGCATTATTGTGTGTGGGTGGCCTTCTAAGAGACAACCCTGGGAATGGACAGACCTTTGGAAATGTCAATGTGGCTTATGAAGTGGAAAGCCACTTGAACATGTGACATGTTTTGCAGACTGGCCCTTTAAGAGGCAGACCCTAGAAGTGGACAAACCCTTGAAGAGGTGGCAAATTTAGGGAATTATGTCCTTTAAGAGGTTGACCAGGGTTGTGTACAAACCCTCGAAACAACAGCATTTTAAGTGTACTGGCCCTTTAAGAGGTGGACCTGGGAAGCTTACGGACCTTTAAAATTGGCAATACTTTAAGGTGACTGGCCTATGAAGAGGATGACCATGGAAGTGGACAGTCCTTAAAGATGCATTATTGTGTGTGGGTGGCCTTCTAAGAGACAACCCTGGGAATGGACAGACCTTTGGAAATGTCAATGTGGCTTATGAAGTGGAAATCCACTTGAACATGTGACAAGTTTTGATGACTGGCCCTTTAAGAGGCAGACCCTAGATGTGGACAAACCCTTGAAGAGGTGACAAATTTAGGGAATTATGTCCTTTAAGAGGTTGACCAGGGTTGTGTACAAACCCTCGAAACAACAGCATTTTAAGTGTACTGGCCCTTTAAGAGGTGGACCTGGGAAGCTTACGGACCTTTAAAATTGGCAATACTTTAAGGTGACTGGCCTATGAAGAGGATGACCATGGAAGTGGACAGTCCTTAAAGATGCATTATTGTGTGTGGGTGGCCTTCTAAGAGACAACCCTGGGAATGGACAGACCTTTAGAAATGTCAATGTGGCTTATGAAGTGGAAAGCCACTTGAACATGTGACATGTTTTGCAGACTGGCCCTTTAAGAGGCAGACCCTAGAAGTGGACAAACCCTTGAAGAGGTGGCAAATTTAGGGAATTATGTCCTTTAAGAGGTTGACCAGGGTTGTGTACAAACCCTCGAAACAACAGCATTTTAAGTGTACTGGCCCTTTAAGAGGTGGACCCGGGAAGCTTACGGACCTTTAAAATTGGCAATACTTTAAGGTGACTGGCCTATGAAGAGGATGACCATGGAAGTGGACAGTCCTTAAAGATGCATTATTGTGTGTGGGTGGCCTTCTAAGAGACAACCCTGGGAATGGACAGACCTTTGGAAATGTCAATGTGGCTTATGAAGTGGAAAGCCACTTGAACATGTGACATGTTTTGCGGACTGGCCCTTTAAGAGGCAGACCCTAGAAGTGGACAAACCCTTGAAGAGGTGACAAATTTAGGGAATTATGTCCTTTAAGAGGTTGACCAGGGTTGTGTACAAACCCTCGAAACAACAGCATTTTAAGTGTACTGGCCCTTTAAGAGGTGGACCCGGGAAGCTTACGGACCTTTAAAATTGGCAATACTTTAAGGTGACTGGCCTATGAAGAGGATGACCATGGAAGTGGACAGTCCTTAAAGATGCATTATTGTGTGTGGGTGGCCTTCTAAGAGACAACCCGGGGAATGGACAGACCTTTGGAAATGTCAATGTGGCTTATGAAGTGTAAAGCCACTTGAACATGTGACATGTTTTGATGACTGGCCCTTTAAGAGGCAGACCCTAGAAGTGGACAAACCCTTGAAGAGGTGACAAATTTAGGGAATTATGTCCTTTAAGAGGTTGACCAGGGTTGTGTACAAACCCTCGAAACAACAGCATTTTAAGTGTACTGGCCCTTTAAGAGGTGGACCTGGGAAGCTTACGGACCTTTAAAATTGGCAATACTTTAAGGTGACTGGCCTATGAAGAGGATGACCATGGAAGTGGACAGTCCTTAAAGATGCATTATTGTGTGTGGGTGGCCTTCTAAGAGACAACCCTGGGAATGGACAGACCTTTGGAAATGTCAATGTGGCTTATGAAGTGGAAAGCCACTTGAACATGTGACATGTTTTGCGGACTGGCCCTTTAAGAGGCAGACCCTAGAAGTGGACAAACCCTTGAAGAGGTGACAAATTTAGGGAATTATGTCCTTTAAGAGGTTGACCAGGGTTGTGTACAAACCCTCGAAAAAACAGCATTTTAAGTGTACTGGCCCTTTAAGAGGTGGACCTGGGAAGCTTACGGACCTTTAAAATTGGCAATACTTTAAGGTGACTGGCCTATGAAGAGGATGACCATGGAAGTGGACAGTCCTTAAAGATGCATTATTGTGTGTGGGTGGCCTTCTAAGAGACAACCCTGGGAATGGACAGACCTTTGGAAATGTCAATGTGGCTTATGAAGTGGAAAGCCACTTGAACATGTGACATGTTTTGCGGACTGGCCCTTTAAGAGGCAGACCCTAGAAGTGGACAAACCCTTGAAGAGGTGGCAAATTTAGGGAATTATGTCCTTTAAGAGGTTGACCAGGGTTGTGTACAAACCCTCGAAACAACAGCATTTTAAGTGTACTGGCCCTTTAAGAGGTGGACCCGGGAAGCTTACGGACCTTTAAAATTGGCAATACTTTAAGGTGACTGGCCTATGAAGAGGATGACCATGGAAGTGGACAGTCCTTAAAGATGCATTATTGTGTGTGGGTGGCCTTCTAAGAGACAACCCTGGGAATGGACAGACCTTTGGAAATGTCAATGTGGCTTATGAAGTGGAAAGCCACTTAAACATGTGACATGTTTTGATGACTGGCCCTTTAAGAGGCAGACCCTAGAAGTGGACAAACCCTTGGAGAGGTGACAAATTTAGGGAATTATGTCCTTTAAGAGGTTGACCAGGGTTGTGTACAAACCCTCGAAACAACAGCATTTTAAGTGTACTGGCCCTTTAAGAGGTGGACCTGGGAAGCTTACGGACCTTTAAAATTGGCAATACTTTAAGGTGACTGGCCTATGAAGAGGATGACCATGGAAGTGGACAGTCCTTAAAAATGCATTATTGTGTGTGGGTGGCCTTCTAAGAGACAACCCTGGGAATGGACAGACCTTTGGAAATGTCAATGTGGCTTATGAAGTGGAAAGCCACTTGAACATGTGACATGTTTTGCAGACTGGCCCTTTAAGAGGCAGACCCTAGAAGTGGACAAACCCTTGAAGAGGTGGCAAATTTAGGGAATTATGTCCTTTAAGAGGTTGACCAGGGTTGTGTACAAACCCTCGAAACAACAGCATTTTAAGTGTACTGGCCCTTTAAGAGGTGGACCTGGGAAGCTTACGGACCTTTAAAATTGGCAATACTTTAAGGTGACTGGCCTATGAAGAGGATGACCATGGAAGTGGACAGTCCTTAAAGATGCATTATTGTGTGTGGGTGGCCTTCTAAGAGACAACCCTGGGAATGGACAGACCTTTGGAAATGTCAATGTGGCTTATGAAGTGGAAAGCCACTTGAACATGTGACATGTTTTGCAGACTGGCCCTTTAAGAGGCAGACCCTAGAAGTGGACAAACCCTTGAAGAGGTGGCAAATTTAGGGAATTATGTCCTTTAAGAGGTTGACCAGGGTTGTGTACAAACCCTCGAAACAACAGCATTTTAAGTGTACTGGCCCTTTAAGAGGTGGACCTGGGAAGCTTACGGACCTTTAAAATTGGCAATACTTTAAGGTGACTGGCCTATGAAGAGGATGACCATGGAAGTGGACAGTCCTTAAAGATGCATTATTGTGTGTGGGTGGCCTTCTAAGAGACAACCCTGGGAATGGACAGACCTTTGGAAATGTCAATGTGGCTTATGAAGTGGAAATCCACTTGAACATGTGACATGTTTTGATGACTGGCCCTTTAAGAGGCAGACCCTAGATGTGGACAAACCCTTGAAGAGGTGACAAATTTAGGGAATTATGTCCTTTAAGAGGTTGACCAGGGTTGTGTACAAACCCTCGAAACAACAGCATTTTAAGTGTACTGGCCCTTTAAGAGGTGGACCTGGGAAGCTTACGGACCTTTAAAATTGGCAATACTTTAAGGTGACTGGCCTATGAAGAGGATGACCATGGAAGTGGACAGTCCTTAAAGATGCATTATTGTGTGTGGGTGGCCTTCTAAGAGACAACCCTGGGAATGGACAGACCTTTAGAAATGTCAATGTGGCTTATGAAGTGGAAAGCCACTTGAACATGTGACATGTTTTGCAGACTGGCCCTTTAAGAGGCAGACCCTAGAAGTGGACAAACCCTTGAAGAGGTGGCAAATTTAGGGAATTATGTCCTTTAAGAGGTTGACCAGGGTTGTGTACAAACCCTCGAAACAACAGCATTTTAAGTGTACTGGCCCTTTAAGAGGTGGACCCGGGAAGCTTACGGACCTTTAAAATTGGCAATACTTTAAGGTGACTGGCCTATGAAGAGGATGACCATGGAAGTGGACAGTCCTTAAAGATGCATTATTGTGTGTGGGTGGCCTTCTAAGAGACAACCCTGGGAATGGACAGACCTTTGGAAATGTCAATGTGGCTTATGAAGTGGAAAGCCACTTGAACATGTGACATGTTTTGCGGACTGGCCCTTTAAGAGGCAGACCCTAGAAGTGGACAAACCCTTGAAGAGGTGGCAAATTTAGGGAATTATGTCCTTTAAGAGGTTGACCAGGGTTGTGTACAAACCCTCGAAACAACAGCATTTTAAGTGTACTGGCCCTTTAAGAGGTGGACCTGGGAAGCTTACGGACCTTTAAAATTGGCAATACTTTAAGGTGACTGGCCTATGAAGAGGATGACCATGGAAGTGGACAGTCCTTAAAGATGCATTATTGTGTGTGGGTGGCCTTCTAAGAGACAACCCTGGGAATGGACAGACCTTTGGAAATGTCAATGTGGCTTATGAAGTGGAAAGCCACTTGAACATGTGACATGTTTTGCGGACTGGCCCTTTAAGAGGCAGACCCTAGAAGTGGACAAACCCTTGAAGAGGTGACAAATTTAGGGAATTATGTCCTTTAAGAGGTTGACCAGGGTTGTGTACAAACCCTCGAAACAACAGCATTTTAAGTGTACTGGCCCTTTAAGAGGTGGACCTGGGAAGCTTACGGACCTTTAAAATTGGCAATACTTTAAGGTGACTGGCCTATGAAGAGGATGACCATGGAAGTGGACAGTCCTTAAAAATGCATTATTGTGTGTGGGTGGCCTTCTAAGAGACAACCCTGGGAATGGACAGACCTTTGGAAATGTCAATGTGGCTTATGAAGTGTAAAGCCACTTGAACATGTGACATGTTTTGCGGACTGGCCCTTTAAGAGGCAGACCCTAGAAGTGGACAAACCCTTGAAGAGGTGGCAAATTTAGGGAATTATGTCCTTTAAGAGGTTGACCAGGGTTGTGTACAAACCCTCGAAACAACAGCATTTTAAGTGTACTGGCCCTTTAAGAGGTGGACCTGGGAAGCTTACGGACCTTTAAAATTGGCAATACTTTAAGGTGACTGGCCTATGAAGAGGATGACCATGGAAGTGGACAGTCCTTAAAGATGCATTATTGTGTGTGGGTGGCCTTCTAAGAGACAACCCTGGGAATGGACAGACCTTTGGAAATGTCAATGTGGCTTATGAAGTGGAAAGCCACTTGAACATGTGACATGTTTTGCGGACTGGCCCTTTAAGAGGCAGACCCTAGAAGTGGACAAACCCTTGAAGAGGTGACAAATTTAGGGAATTATGTCCTTTAAGAGGTTGACCAGGGTTGTGTACAAACCCTCGAAACAACAGCATTTTAAGTGTACTGGCCCTTTAAGAGGTGGACCCGGGAAGCTTACGGACCTTTAAAATTGGCAATACTTTAAGGTGACTGGCCTATGAAGAGGATGACCATGGAAGTGGACAGTCCTTAAAGATGCATTATTGTGTGTGGGTGGCCTTCTAAGAGACAACCCTGGGAATGGACAGACCTTTGGAAATGTCAATGTGGCTTATGAAGTGGAAAGCCACTTGAACATGTGACATGTTTTGCGGACTGGCCCTTTAAGAGGCAGACCCTAGAAGTGGACAAACCCTTGAAGAGGTGGCAAATTTAGGGAATTATGTCCTTTAAGAGGTTGACCAGGGTTGTGTACAAACCCTCGAAACAACAGCATTTTAAGTGTACTGGCCCTTTAAGAGGTGGACCTGGGAAGCTTACGGACCTTTAAAATTGGCAATACTTTAAGGTGACTGGCCTATGAAGAGGATGACCATGGAAGTGGACAGTCCTTAAAGATGCATTATTGTGTGTGGGTGGCCTTCTAAGAGACAACCCTGGGAATGGACAGACCTTTGGAAATGTCAATGTGGCTTATGAAGTGGAAAGCCACTTGAACATGTGACATGTTTTGCGGACTGGCCCTTTAAGAGGCAGACCCTAGAAGTGGACAAACCCTTGAAGAGGTGACAAATTTAGGGAATTATGTCCTTTAAGAGGTTGACCAGGGTTGTGTACAAACCCTCGAAACAACAGCATTTTAAGTGTACTGGCCCTTTAAGAGGTGGACCCGGGAAGCTTACGGACCTTTAAAATTGGCAATACTTTAAGGTGACTGGCCTATGAAGAGGATGACCATGGAAGTGGACAGTCCTTAAAGATGCATTATTGTGTGTGGGTGGCCTTCTAAGAGACAACCCTGGGAATGGACAGACCTTTGGAAATGTCAATGTGGCTTATGAAGTGGAAATCCACTTGAACATGTGACATGTTTTGATGACTGGCCCTTTAAGAGGCAGACCCTAGATGTGGACAAACCCTTGAAGAGGTGACAAATTTAGGGAATTATGTCCTTTAAGAGGTTGACCAGGGTTGTGTACAAACCCTCGAAACAACAGCATTTTAAGTGTACTGGCCCTTTAAGAGGTGGACCTGGGAAGCTTACGGACCTTTAAAATTGGCAATACTTTAAGGTGACTGGCCTATGAAGAGGATGACCATGGAAGTGGACAGTCCTTAAAGATGCATTATTGTGTGTGGGTGGCCTTCTAAGAGACAACCCTGGGAATGGACAGACCTTTGGAAATGTCAATGTGGCTTATGAAGTGGAAAGCCACTTGAACATGTGACATGTTTTGCAGACTGGCCCTTTAAGAGGCAGACCCTAGAAGTGGACAAACCCTTGAAGAGGTGGCAAATTTAGGGAATTATGTCCTTTAAGAGGTTGACCAGGGTTGTGTACAAACCCTCGAAACAACAGCATTTTAAGTGTATTGGCCCTTTAAGAGGTGGACCTGGGAAGCTTACGGACCTTTAAAATTGGCAATACTTTAAGGTGACTGGCCTATGAAGAGGATGACCATGGAAGTGGACAGTCCTTAAAGATGCATTATTGTGTGTGGGTGGCCTTCTAAGAGACAACCCTGGGAATGGACAGACCTTTGGAAATGTCAATGTGGCTTATGAAGTGGAAAGCCACTTGAACATGTGACATGTTTTGCGGACTGGCCCTTTAAGAGGCAGACCCTAGAAGTGGACAAACCCTTGAAGAGGTGACAAATTTAGGGAATTATGTCCTTTAAGAGGTTGACCAGGGTTGTGTACAAACCCTCGAAACAACAGCATTTTAAGTGTACTGGCCCTTTAAGAGGTGGACCTGGGAAGCTTACGGACCTTTAAAATTGGCAATACTTTAAGGTGACTGGCCTATGAAGAGGATGACCATGGAAGTGGACAGTCCTTAAAGATGCATTATTGTGTGTGGGTGGCCTTCTAAGAGACAACCCTGGGAATGGACAGACCTTTGGAAATGTCAATGTGGCTTATGAAGTGGAAAGCCACTTGAACATGTGACATGTTTTGCGGACTGGCCCTTTAAGAGGCAGACCCTAAAAGTGGACAAACCCTTGAAGAGGTGACAAATTTAGGGAATTATGTCCTTTAAGAGGTTGACCAGGGTTGTGTACAAACCCTCGAAACAACAGCATTTTAAGTGTACTGGCCCTTTAAGAGGTGGACCTGGGAAGCTTACGGACCTTTAAAATTGGCAATACTTTAAGGTGACTGGCCTATGAAGAGGATGACCATGGAAGTGGACAGTCCTTAAAGATGCATTATTGTGTGTGGGTGGCCTTCTAAGAGACAACCCTGGGAATGGACAGACCTTTGGAAATGTCAATGTGGCTTATGAAGTGGAAAGCCACTTGAACATGTGACATGTTTTGATGACTGTCCCTTTAAGAGGCAGACCCTAGAAGTGGACAAACCCTTGAAGAGGTGACAAATTTAGGGAATTATGTCCTTTAAGAGGTTGACCAGGGTTGTGTACAAACCCTCGAAACAACAGCATTTTAAGTGTACTGGCCCTTTAAGAGGTGGACCTGGGAAGCTTACGGACCTTTAAAATTGGCAATACTTTAAGGTGACTGGCCTATGAAGAGGATGACCATGGAAGTGGACAGTCCTTAAAGATGCATTATTGTGTGTGGGTGGCCTTCTAAGAGACAACCCTGGGAATGGACAGACCTTTGGAAATGTCAATGTGGCTTATGAAGTGGAAAGCCACTTGAACATGTGACATGTTTTGCGGACTGGCCCTTTAAGAGGCAGACCCTAGAAGTGGACAAACCCTTGAAGAGGTGGCAAATTTAGGGAATTATGTCCTTTAAGAGGTTGACCAGGGTTGTGTACAAACCCTCGAAACAACAGCATTTTAAGTGTACTGGCCCTTTAAGAGGTGGACCTGGGAAGCTTACGGACCTTTAAAATTGGCAATACTTTAAGGTGACTGGCCTATGAAGAGGATGACCATGGAAGTGGACAGTCCTTAAAGATGCATTATTGTGTGTGGGTGGCCTTCTAAGAGACAACCCTGGGAATGGACAGACCTTTGGAAATGTCAATGTGGCTTATGAAGTGGAAAGCCACTTGAACATGTGACATGTTTTGCGGACTGGCCCTTTAAGAGGCAGACCCTAGAAGTGGACAAACCCTTGAAGAGGTGACAAATTTAGGGAATTATGTCCTTTAAGAGGTTGACCAGGGTTGTGTACAAACCCTCGAAACAACAGCATTTTAAGTGTACTGGCCCTTTAAGAGGTGGACCTGGGAAGCTTACGGACCTTTAAAATTGGCAATACTTTAAGGTGACTGGCCTATGAAGAGGATGACCATGGAAGTGGACAGTCCTTAAAGATGCATTATTGTGTGTGGGTGGCCTTCTAAGAGACAACCCTGGGAATGGACAGACCTTTGGAAATGTCAATGTGGCTTATGAAGTGGAAATCCACTTGAACATGTGACATGTTTTGATGACTGGCCCTTTAAGAGGCAGACCCTAGAAGTGGACAAACCCTTGAAGAGGTGACAAATTTAGGGAATTATGTCCTTTAAGAGGTTGACCAGGGTTGTGTACAAACCCTCGAAACAACAGCATTTTAAGTGTACTGGCCCTTTAAGAGGTGGACCTGGGAAGCTTACGGACCTTTAAAATTGGCAATACTTTAAGGTGACTGGCCTATGAAGAGGATGACCATGGAAGTGGACAGTCCTTAAAGATGCATTATTGTGTGTGGGTGGCCTTCTAAGAGACAACCCTGGGAATGGACAGACCTTTGGAAATGTCAATGTGGCTTATGAAGTGGAAAGCCACTTGAACATGTGACATGTTTTGCGGACTGGCCCTTTAAGAGGCAGACCCTAGAAGTGGACAAACCCTTGAAGAGGTGACAAATTTAGGGAATTATGTCCTTTAAGAGGTTGACCAGGGTTGTGTACAAACCCTCGAAACAACAGCATTTTAAGTGTACTGGCCCTTTAAGAGGTGGACCCGGGAAGCTTACGGACCTTTAAAATTGGCAATACTTTAAGGTGACTGGCCTATGAAGAGGATGACCATGGAAGTGGACAGTCCTTAAAGATGCATTATTGTGTGTGGGTGGCCTTCTAAGAGACAACCCTGGGAATGGACAGACCTTTGGAAATGTCAATGTGGCTTATGAAGTGGAAAGCCACTTGAACATGTGACATGTTTTGCGGACTGGCCCTTTAAGAGGCAGACCCTAGAAGTGGACAAACCCTTGAAGAGGTGGCAAATTTAGGGAATTATGTCCTTTAAGAGGTTGACCAGGGTTGTGTACAAACCCTCGAAACAACAGCATTTTAAGTGTACTGGCCCTTTAAGAGGTGGACCTGGGAAGCTTACGGACCTTTAAAATTGGCAATACTTTAAGGTGACTGGCCTATGAAGAGGATGACCATGGAAGTGGACAGTCCTTAAAGATGCATTATTGTGTGTGGGTGGCCTTCTAAGAGACAACCCTGGGAATGGACAGACCTTTGGAAATGTCAATGTGGCTTATGAAGTGGAAAGCCACTTGAACATGTGACATGTTTTGCGGACTGGCCCTTTAAGAGGCAGACCCTAGAAGTGGACAAACCCTTGAAGAGGTGACAAATTTAGGGAATTATGTCCTTTAAGAGGTTGACCAGGGTTGTGTACAAACCCTCGAAACAACAGCATTTTAAGTGTACTGGCCCTTTAAGAGGTGGACCCGGGAAGCTTACGGACCTTTAAAATTGGCAATACTTTAAGGTGACTGGCCTATGAAGAGGATGACCATGGAAGTGGACAGTCCTTAAAGATGCATTATTGTGTGTGGGTGGCCTTCTAAGAGACAACCCTGGGAATGGACAGACCTTTGGAAATGTCAATGTGGCTTATGAAGTGGAAATCCACTTGAACATGTGACATGTTTTGATGACTGGCCCTTTAAGAGGCAGACCCTAGATGTGGACAAACCCTTGAAGAGGTGACAAATTTAGGGAATTATGTCCTTTAAGAGGTTGACCAGGGTTGTGTACAAACCCTCGAAACAACAGCATTTTAAGTGTACTGGCCCTTTAAGAGGTGGACCTGGGAAGCTTACGGACCTTTAAAATTGGCAATACTTTAAGGTGACTGGCCTA
>NW_027102409.1:0-29901 GCF_035609145.1 Eleutherodactylus coqui
AGCCTAGAGCATGAATCAGAGCACGATTCGCGTCTAACACAAACTCACTGTTTTCACCGTCCTGTAACTCGGCACCAGAGAGATGTAGACCGTGTTTGAAAAAGCAAAAAGCTTGCGCTCCCAGCCTAGAGCATGAATCAGAGCACGATTCGCGTCTAACACAAACTCACTGTTTTCACCGTCCTGTAACTCGGCACCTGAGAGATGTAGACCGTGTTTGAAAAAGCAATAAGCTTGCACTCCCAGCCTAGAGCATGAATCAGAGCACGATTCGCGTCTAACACAAACTCACTATTTTCACCGTCCTGTAACTCGGCACCTGAGAGGTGTAGACCGTGTTTGAAAAAGCAATAAGCTTGCGCTCGCAGCCTAGAGCATGAATCAGAGCACGATTCGCGTCTAACACAAACTCACTGTTTTCACCGTCCTGTACCTCGGCACCTGAGAGGTGTAGACCGTGTTTGAAAAAGCAAAAAGCTTGCGCTCCCAGCCTAGAGCATGAATCAGAGCACGATTCGCGTCTAACACAAACTCACTGTTTTCACCGTTCTGTAACTCGGCACCAGAGAGATGTAGACCGTGTTTGAAAAAGCAAAAAGCTTGCGCTCCCAGCCTAGAGCATGAATCAGAGCACGATTCGCGTCTAACACAAACTCACTGTTTTCACCGTCCTGTAACTCGGCAACTGAGAGGAGTAGACCGTGTTTGAAAAACCAATAAGCTTTAGCTCCAAGGCTAGAGCATGAACCAGAGCACGATTCGCGTCTAACACAAACTCACTGTTTTCACCGTCCTGTAACTCGGCACCTGAGAGGTGTAGACCGTGTTTGAAAAAGCAATAAGCTTGCGCTCCCAGCCTAGAGCATGAATCAGAGCACGATTCGCGTCTAACACAAACTCACTGTTTTCACCGTCCTGTACCTCGGCACCTGAGAGGTGTAGACCGTGTTTGAAAAAGCATTACGCTTGCGCTCCCAGCCTAGAGCATGAATCAGAGCACGATTCGCGTCTAACACAAACTCACTGTTTTCACCGTTCTGTAACTCGGCACCAGAGAGATGTAGACCGTGTTTGAAAAAGCAAAAAGCTTGCGCTCCCAGCCTAGAGCATGAATCAGAGCACGATTCGCGTCTAACACAAACTCACTGTTTTCACCGTCCTGTAACTCGGCACCTGAGAGGCGTAGACCGTGTTTGAAAAAGCAATAAGCTTTAGCTCCCAGCCTAGAGCATGAATCAGAGCACGATTCGCGTCTAACACAAACTCACTGTTTTCACCGTCCTGTAACTCGGCACCTGAGAGGTGTAGACCGTGTTTGAAAAAGCAATAAGCTTGCGCTCGCAGCCTAGAGCATGAATCAGAGCACGATTCGCGTCTAACACAAACTCACTGTTTTCACCGTCCTGTACCTCGGCACCTGAGAGGTGTAGACCGTGTTTGAAAAAGCAAAAAGCTTGCGCTCCCAGCCTAGAGCATGAATCAGAGCACGATTCGCGTCTAACACAAACTCACTGTTTTCACCGTTCTGTAACTCGGCACCAGAGAGATGTAGACCGTGTTTGAAAAAGCAAAAAGCTTGCGCTCCCAGCCTAGAGCATGAATCAGAGCACGATTCGCGTCTAACACAAACTCACTGTTTTCACCGTCCTGTAACTCGGCACCTGAGAGGAGTAGACCGTGTTTGAAAAAGCAATAAGCTTTAGCTCCCAGCCTAGAGCATGAATCAGAGCACGATTCGCGTCTAACACAAACTCACTGTTTTCACCGTCCTGTAACTCGGCACCTGAGAGATGTAGACCGTGTTTGAAAAAGCAATAAGCTTGCACTCCCAGCCTAGAGCATGAATCAGAGCACGATTCGCGTCTAACACAAACTCACTATTTTCACCGTCCTGTAACTCGGCACCTGAGAGGTGTAGACCGTGTTTGAAAAAGCAATAAGCTTGCGCTCCCAGCCTAGAGCATGAATCAGAGCACGATTCGCGTCTAACACAAACTCACTGTTTTCACCGTCCTGTACCTCGGCACCTGAGAGGTGTAGACCGTGTTTGAAAAAGCATTACGCTTGCGCTCCCAGCCTAGAGCATGAATCAGAGCACGATTCGCGTCTAACACAAACTCACTGTTTTCACCGTTCTGTAACTCGGCACCAGAGAGATGTAGACCGTGTTTGAAAAAGCAAAAAGCTTGCGCTCCCAGCCTAGAGCATGAATCAGAGCACGATTCGCTTCTAACACAAACTCACTGTTTTCACCGTCCTGTAACTCGGCACCTGAGAGGCGTAGACCGTGTTTGAAAAAGCAATAAGCTTTAGCTCCCAGCCTAGAGCATGAATCAGAGCACGATTCGCGTCTAACACAAACTCACTGTTTTCACCGTCCTGTAACTCGGCACCTGAGAGGTGTAGACCGTGTTTGAAAAAGCAATAAGCTTGCGCTCGCAGCCTAGAGCATGAATCAGAGCACGATTCGCGTCTAACACAAACTCACTGTTTTCACCGTCCTGTACCTCGGCACCTGAGAGGTGTAGACCGTGTTTGAAAAAGCATTACGCTTGCGCTCCCAGCCTAGAGCATGAATCAGAGCACGATTCGCGTCTAACACAAACTCACTGTTTTCACCGTTCTGTAACTCGGCACCAGAGAGATGTAGACCGTGTTTGAAAAAGCAAAAAGCTTGCGCTCCCAGCCTAGAGCATGAATCAGAGCACGATTCGCGTCTAACACAAACTCACTGTTTTCACCGTCCTGTAACTCGGCACCTGAGAGGCGTAGACCGTGTTTGAAAAAGCAATAAGCTTTAGCTCCCAGCCTAGAGCATGAATCAGAGCACGATTCGCGTCTAACACAAACTCACTGTTTTCACCGTCCTGTAACTCGGCACCTGAGAGGTGTAGACCGTGTTTGAAAAAGCAATAAGCTTGCGCTCGCAGCCTTGAGCATGAATCAGAGCACGATTCGCGTCTAACACAAACTCACTGTTTTCACCGTCCTGTACCTCGGCACCTGAGAGGTGTAGACCGTGTTTGAAAAAGCAAAAAGCTTGCGCTCCCAGCCTAGAGCATGAATCAGAGCACGATTCGCGTCTAACACAAACTCACTGTTTTCACCGTTCTGTAACTCGGCACCAGAGAGATGTAGACCGTGTTTGAAAAAGCAAAAAGCTTGCGCTCCCAGCCTAGAGCATGAATCAGAGCACGATTCGCGTCTAACACAAACTCACTGTTTTCACCGTCCTGTAACTCGGCACCTGAGAGGTGTAGACCGTGTTTGAAAAAGCAATAAGCTTGCGCTCGCAGCCTAGAGCATGAATCAGAGCACGATTCGCGTCTAACACAAACTCACTGTTTTCACCGTCCTGTACCTCGGCACCTGAGAGGTGTAGACCGTGTTTGAAAAAGCAAAAAGCTTGCGCTCCCAGCCTAGAGCATGAATCAGAGCACGATTCGCGTCTAACACAAACTCACTGTTTTCACCGTTCTGTAACTCGGCACCAGAGAGATGTAGACCGTGTTTGAAAAAGCAAAAAGCTCGCGCTCCCAGCCTAGAGCATGAATCAGAGCACGATTCGCGTCTAAAACAAACTCACTGTTTTCACCGTCCTGTAACTCGGCACCTGAGAGGTGTAGACCGTGTTTGAAAAAGCAATAAGCTTGCGCTCCCAGCCTAGAGCATGAATCAGAGCACGATTCGCGTCTAACACAAACTCACTGTTTTCACCGTCCTGTACCTCGGCACCTGAGAGGTGTAGACCGTGTTTGAAAAAGCATTACGCTTGCGCTCCCAGCCTAGAGCATGAATCAGAGCACGATTCGCGTCTAACACAAACTCACTGTTTTCACCGTTCTGTAACTCGGCACCAGAGAGATGTAGATCGTGTTTGAAAAAGCAAAAAGCTTGCGCTCCCAGCCTAGAGCATGAATCAGAGCACGATTCGCGTCTAACACAAACTCACTGTTTTCACCGTCCTGTAACTCGGCACCTGAGAGGTGTAGACCGTGTTTGAAAAACCAATAAGCTTTAGCTCCCAACCTAGAGCATGAATCAGAGCACGATTCGCGTCTAACACAAACTCACTGTTTTCACCGTCCTGTAACTCGGCACCTGAGAGATGTAGACCGTGTTTGAAAAAGCAATAAGCTTGCACTCCCAGCCTAGAGCATGAATCAGAGCACGATTCGCGTCTAACACAAACTCACTGTTTTCACCGTCCTGTAACTCGGCACCTGAGAGGTGTAGACCGTGTTTGAAAAAGCAATAAGCTTGCGCTCCCAGCCTAGAGCATGAATCAGAGCACGATTCGCGTCTAACACAAACTCACTGTTTTCACCGTCCTGTACCTCGGCACCTGAGAGGTGTAGACCGTGTTTGAAAAAGCATTACGCTTGCGCTCCCAGCCTAGAGCATGAATCAGAGCACGATTCGCGTCTAACACAAACTCACTGTTTTCACCGTTCTGTAACTCGGCACCAGAGAGATGTAGACCGTGTTTGAAAAAGCAATAAGCTTTAGCTCCCAGCCTAGAGCATGAATCAGAGCACGATTCGCGTCTAACACAAACTCACTGTTTTCACCGTCCTGTAACTCGGCACCTGAGAGGTGTAGACCGTGTTTGAAAAAGCAATAAGCTTGCGCTCGCAGCCTAGAGCATGAATCAGAGCACGATTCGCGTCTAACACAAACTCACTGTTTTCACCGTTCTGTAACTCGGCACCAGAGAGATGTAGACCGTGTTTGAGAAAGCAAAAAGCTTGCGCTCCCAGCCTAGAGCATGAATCAGAGCACGATTCGCGTCTAACACAAACTCACTGTTTTCACCGTCCTGTAACTCGGCACCTGAGAGGTGTAGACCGTGTTTGAAAAAGCAATAAGCTTTAGCTCCCAGCCTAGAGCATGAATCAGAGCACGGTTCGCGTCTAACACAAACTCACTGTTTTCACCGTCCTGTACCTCGGCACCTGAGAGGTGTAGACCGTGTTTGAAAAAGCATTACGCTTGCGCTCCCAGCCTAGAGCATGAATCCAAGCACGATTCGCGTCTAACACAAACTCACTGTTTTCACCGTCCTGTAACTCGGCACCTGAGAGGTGTAGACCGTGTTTGAAAAAGCAATAAGCTTGCGCTCCCAGCCTAGAGCATGAATCAGAGCACGATTCGCGTCTAACACAAACTCACTGTTTTCACCGTCCTGTAACTCGGCACCTGAGAGGAGTAGACCGTGTTTGAAAAAGCAATAAGCTTTAGCTCCCAGCCTAGAGCATGAATCAGAGCACGATTCGCGTCTAACACAAACTCACTGTTTTCACCGTCCTGTAACTCGGCACCTGAGAGGTGTAGACCGTGTTTGAAAAAGCAATAAGCTTGCGCTCCCAGCCTAGAGCATGAATCAGAGCACGATTCGCGTCTAACACAAACTCACTGTTTTCACCGTCCTGTAATTCGGCACCTGAGAGGTGTAGACCGTGTTTGAAAGAGCAATAAGCTTTAGCTCCCAGCCTAGAGCATGAATCCAAGCACGATTCGCGTCTAACACAAACTCACTGTTTTCACCGTCCTGTAACTCGGCACCTGAGAGATGTAGACCGTGTTTGAAAAAGCAATAAGCTTGCGCTCCCAGCCTAGAGCATGAATCAGAGCACGATTCGCGTCTAACACAAACTCACTGTTTTCACCGTTCTGTAACTCGGCACCAGAGAGATGTAGACCGTGTTTGAAAAAGCAATAAGCTTGCGCTCCCAGCCTAGAACATGAATCAGAGCACGATTCGCGTCTAACACAAACTCACTGTTTTCACCGTCCTGTAACTCGGCACCTGAGAGGAGTAGACCGTGTTTGAAAGAGCAATAAGCTTGCGCTCCCAGCCTAGAGCATGAATCAGAGCACGATTCGCGTCTAACACAAACTCACTGTTTTCACCGTCCTGTAACTCGGCACCTGAGAGGTGTAGACCGTGTTTGAAAAAGCAATAAGCTTGCGCTCGCAGCCTAGAGCATGAATCAGAGCACGATTCGCGTCTAACACAAACTCACTGTTTTCACCGTCCTGTAACTCGGCACCTGAGAGGTGTAGACCGTGTTTGAAAAAGCAATAAGCTTGCGCTCCCAGCCTAGAGCATGAATCAGAGCACGATTCGCGTCTAACACAAACTCACTGTTTTCACCGTCCTGTACCTCGGCACCTGAGAGGTGTAGACCGTGTTTGAAAAAGCATTACGCTTGCGCTCCCAGCCTAGAGCATGAATCAGAGCACGATTCGCGTCTAACACAAACTCACTGTTTTCACCGTTCTGTAACTCGGCACCAGAGAGATGTAGACCGTGTTTGAAAAAGCAAAAAGCTTGCGCTCCCAGCCTAGAGCATGAATCAGAGCACGATTCGCGTCTAACACAAACTCACTGTTTTCACCGTCCTGTAACTCGGCACCTGAGAGGCGTAGACCGTGTTTGAAAAAGCAATAAGCTTTAGCTCCCAGCCTAGAGCATGAATCAGAGCACGATTCGCGTCTAACACAAACTCACTGTTTTCACCGTCCTGTAACTCGGGACCTGAGAGGTGTAGACCGTGTTTGAAAAAGCAATAAGCTTGTGCTCGCAGCCTAGAGCATGAATCAGAGCACGATTCGCGTCTAACACAAACTCACTGTTTTCACCGTCCTGTACCTCGGCACCTGAGAGGTGTAGACCGTGTTTGAAAAAGCAAAAAGCTTGCGCTCCCAGCCTAGAGCATGAATCAGAGCACGATTCGCGTCTAACACAAACTCACTGTTTTCACCGTTCTGTAACTCGGCACCAGAGAGATGTAGACCGTGTTTGAAAAAGCAAAAAGCTTGCGCTCCCAGCCTAGAGCATGAATCAGAGCACGATTCGCGTCTAACACAAACTCACTGTTTTCACCGTCCTGTAACTCGGCACCTGAGAGGAGTAGACCGTGTTTGAAAAAGCAATAAGCTTTAGCTCCCAGCCTAGAGCATGAATCAGAGCACGATTCGCGTCTAACACAAACTCACTGTTTTCACCGTCCTGTAACTCGGCACCTGAGAGATGTAGACCGTGTTTGAAAAAGCAATAAGCTTGCACTCCCAGCCTAGAGCATGAATCAGAGCACGATTCGCGTCTAACACAAACTCACTGTTTTCACCGTCCTGTACCTCGGCACCTGAGAGGTGTAGACCGTGTTTGAAAAAGCAAAAAGCTTGCGCTCCCAGCCTAGAGCATGAATCGAAGCACGATTCACGTCTAACACAAACTCACTGTTTTCACCGTTCTGTAACTCGGCACCAGAGAGATGTAGACCGTGTTTGAAAAAGCAAAAAGCTTGCGCTCCCAGCCTAGAGCATGAATCAGAGCACGATTCGCGTCTAACACAAACTCACTGTTTTCACCGTCCTGTAACTCGGCACCTGAGAGGAGTAGACCGTGTTTGAAAAAGCAATAAGCTTTAGCTCCCAGCCTAGAGCATGAATCAGAGCACGATTCGCGTCTAACACAAACTCACTGTTTTCACCGTCCTGTAACTCGGCACCTGAGAGATGTAGACCGTGTTTGAAAAAGCAATAAGCTTGCACTCCCAGCCTAGAGCATGAATCAGAGCACGATTCGCGTCTAACACAAACTCACTATTTTCACCGTCCTGTAACTCGGCACCTGAGAGGTGTAGACCGTGTTTGAAAAAGCAATAAGCTTGCGCTCGCAGCCTAGAGCATGAATCAGAGCACGATTCGCGTCTAACACAAACTCACTGTTTTCACCGTTCTGTAACTCGGCACCAGAGAGATGTAGACCGTGTTTGAAAAAGCAAAAAGCTTGCGCTCCCAGCCTAGAGCATGAATCAGAGCACGATTCGCGTCTAACACAAACTCACTGTTTTCACCGTCCTGTACCTCGGCACCTGAGAGGTGTAGACCGTGTTTGAAAAAGCATTACGCTTGCGCTCCCAGCCTAGAGCATGAATCAGAGCACGATTCGCGTCTAACACAAACTCACTGTTTTCACCGTTCTGTAACTCGGCACCAGAGAGATGTAGACCGTGTTTGAAAAAGCAAAAAGCTTGCGCTCCCAGCCTAGAGCATGAATCAGAGCACGATTCGCGTCTAACACAAACTCACTGTTTTCACCGTCCTGTAACTCGGCACCTGAGAGGCGTAGACCGTGTTTGAAAAAGCAATAAGCTTTAGCTCCCAGCCTAGAGCATGAATCACAGCACGATTCGCGTCTAACACAAACTCACTGTTTTCACCGTCCTGTAACTCGGCACCTGAGAGGTGTGGACCGTGTTTGAAAAAGCAATAAGCTTGCGCTCGCAGCCTAGAGCATGAATCAGAGCACGATTCGCGTCTAACACAAACTCACTGTTTTCACCGTCCTGTACCTCGGCACCTGAGAGGTGTAGACCGTGTTTGAAAAAGCAAAAAGCTTGCGCTCCCAGCCTAGAGCATGAATCAGAGCAAGATTCGCGTCTAACACAAACTCACTGTTTTCACCGTCCTGTAACTCGGCACCTGAGAGGAGTAGACCGTGTTTGAAAAAGCAATAAGCTTTAGCTCCCAGCCTAGAGCATGAATCAGAGCACGATTCGCGTCTAACACAAACTCACTGTTTTCACCGTCCTGTAACTCGGCACCTGAGAGATGTAGACCGTGTTTGAAAAAGCAAAAAGCTTGCGCTCCCAGCCTAGAGCATGAATCAGAGCACGATTCGCGTCTAACACAAACTCACTGTTTTCACCGTCCTGTAACTCGGCACCTGAGAGGCGTAGACCGTGTTTGAAAAAGCAATAAGCTTTAGCTCCCAGCCTAGAGCATGAATCAGAGCACGATTCGCGTCTAACACAAACTCACTGTTTTCACCGTCCTGTAACTCGGCACCTGAGAGGTGTAGACCGTGTTTGAAAAAGCAATAAGCTTGCGCTCGCAGCCTTGAGCATGAATCAGAGCACGATTCGCGTCTAACACAAACTCACTGTTTTCACCGTCCTGTACCTCGGCACCTGAGAGGTGTAGACCGTGTTTGAAAAAGCAAAAAGCTTGCGCTCCCAGCCTAGAGCATGAATCAGAGCACGATTCGCGTCTAACACAAACTCACTGTTTTCACCGTTCTGTAACTCGGCACCAGAGAGATGTAGACCGTGTTTGAAAAAGCAAAAAGCTTGCGCTCCCAGCCTAGAGCATGAATCAGAGCACGATTCGCGTCTAACACAAACTCACTGTTTTCACCGTCCTGTAACTCGGCACCTGAGAGGTGTAGACCGTGTTTGAAAAAGCAATAAGCTTTAGCTCCCAGCCTAGAGCATGAATCAGAGCACGATTCGCGTCTAACACAAACTCACTGTTTTCACCGTCCTGTACCTCGGCACCTGAGAGGTGTAGACCGTGTTTGAAAAAGCAAAAAGCTTGCGCTCCCAGCCTAGAGCATGAATCAGAGCACGATTCGCGTCTAACACAAACTCACTGTTTTCACCGTTCTGTAACTCGGCACCAGAGAGATGTAGACCGTGTTTGAAAAAGCAAAAAGCTCGCGCTCCCAGCCTAGAGCATGAATCAGAGCACGATTCGCGTCTAAAACAAACTCACTGTTTTCACCGTCCTGTAACTCGGCACCTGAGAGGTGTAGACCGTGTTTGAAAAAGCAATAAGCTTGCGCTCCCAGCCTAGAGCATGAATCAGAGCACGATTCGCGTCTAACACAAACTCACTGTTTTCACCGTCCTGTACCTCGGCACCTGAGAGGTGTAGACCGTGTTTGAAAAAGCATTACGCTTGCGCTCCCAGCCTAGAGCATGAATCAGAGCACGATTCGCGTCTAACACAAACTCACTGTTTTCACCGTTCTGTAACTCGGCACCAGAGAGATGTAGACCGTGTTTGAAAAAGCAAAAAGCTTGCGCTCCCAGCCTAGAGCATGAATCAGAGCACGATTCGCGTCTAACACAAACTCACTGTTTTCACCGTCCTGTAACTCGGCACCTGAGAGGCGTAGACCGTGTTTGAAAAAGCAATAAGCTTTAGCTCCCAGCCTAGAGCATGAATCAGAGCACGATTCTCGTCTAACACAAACTCACTGTTTTCACCGTCCTGTAACTCGGCACCTGAGAGGTGTGGACCGTGTTTGAAAAAGCAATAAGCTTGCGCTCGCAGCCTAGAGCATGAATCAGAGCACGATTCGCGTCTAACACAAACTCACTGTTTTCACCGTCCTGTACCTCGGCACCTGAGAGGTGTAGACCGTGTTTGAAAAAGCAAAAAGCTTGCGCTCCCAGCCTAGAGCATGAATCAGAGCAAGATTCGCGTCTAACACAAACTCACTGTTTTCACCGTCCTGTAACTCGGCACCTGAGAGGAGTAGACCGTGTTTGAAAAAGCAATAAGCTTTAGCTCCCAGCCTAGAGCATGAATCAGAGCACGATTCGCGTCTAACACAAACTCACTGTTTTCACCGTCCTGTAACTCGGCACCTGAGAGATGTAGACCGTGTTTGAAAAAGCAAAAAGCTTGCGCTCCCAGCCTAGAGCATGAATCAGAGCACGATTCGCGTCTAACACAAACTCACTGTTTTCACCGTCCTGTAACTCGGCACCTGAGAGGCGTAGACCGTGTTTGAAAAAGCAATAAGCTTTAGCTCCCAGCCTAGAGCATGAATCAGAGCACGATTCGCGTCTAACACAAACTCACTGTTTTCACCGTCCTGTAACTCGGCACCTGAGAGGTGTAGACCGTGTTTGAAAAAGCAATAAGCTTGCGCTCGCAGCCTTGAGCATGAATCAGAGCACGATTCGCGTCTAACACAAACTCACTGTTTTCACCGTCCTGTACCTCGGCACCTGAGAGGTGTAGACCGTGTTTGAAAAAGCAAAAAGCTTGCGCTCCCAGCCTAGAGCATGAATCAGAGCACGATTCGCGTCTAACACAAACTCACTGTTTTCACCGTTCTGTAACTCGGCACCAGAGAGATGTAGACCGTGTTTGAAAAAGCAAAAAGCTTGCGCTCCCAGCCTAGAGCATGAATCAGAGCACGATTCGCGTCTAACACAAACTCACTGTTTTCACCGTCCTGTAACTCGGCACCTGAGAGGTGTAGACCGTGTTTGAAAAAGCAATAAGCTTTAGCTCCCAGCCTAGAGCATGAATCAGAGCACGATTCGCGTCTAACACAAATTCACTGTTTTCACCGTCCTGTACCTCGGCACCTGAGAGGTGTAGACCGTGTTTGAAAAAGCAAAAAGCTTGCGCTCCCAGCCTAGAGCATGAATCAGAGCACGATTCGCGTCTAACACAAACTCACTGTTTTCACCGTTCTGTAACTCGGCACCAGAGAGATGTAGACCGTGTTTGAAAAAGCAAAAAGCTCGCGCTCCCAGCCTAGAGCATGAATCAGAGCACGATTCGCGTCTAAAACAAACTCACTGTTTTCACCGTCCTGTAACTCGGCACCTGAGAGGTGTAGACCGTGTTTGAAAAAGCAATAAGCTTGCGCTCCCAGCCTAGAGCATGAATCAGAGCACGATTCGCGTCTAACACAAACTCACTGTTTTCACCGTCCTGTACCTCGGCACCTGAGAGGTGTAGACCGTGTTTGAAAAAGCATTACGCTTGCGCTCCCAGCCTAGAGCATGAATCAGAGCACGATTCGCGTCTAACACAAACTCACTGTTTTCACCGTTCTGTAACTCGGCACCAGAGAGATGTAGATCGTGTTTGAAAAAGCAAAAAGCTTGCGCTCCCAGCCTAGAGCATGAATCAGAGCACGATTCGCGTCTAACACAAACTCACTGTTTTCACCGTCCTGTAACTCGGCACCTGAGAGGCGTAGACCGTGTTTGAAAAAGCAATAAGCTTTAGCTCCCAGCCTAGAGCATGAATCAGAGCACGATTCGCGTCTAACACAAACTCACTGTTTTCACCGTCCTGTAACTCGGCACCTGAGAGGAGTAGACCGTGTTTGAAAAACCAATAAGCTTTAGCTCCCAACCTAGAGCATGAATCAGAGCACGATTCGCGTCTAACACAAACTCACTGTTTTCACCGTCCTGTAACTCGGCACCTGAGAGATGTAGACCGTGTTTGAAAAAGCAATAAGCTTGCACTCCCAGCCTAGAGCATGAATCAGAGCACGATTCGCGTCTAACACAAACTCACTGTTTTCACCGTCCTGTAACTCGGCACCTGAGAGGTGTAGACCGTGTTTGAAAAAGCAATAAGCTTGCGCTCCCAGCCTAGAGCATGAATCAGAGCACGATTCGCGTCTAACACAAACTCACTGTTTTCACCGTCCTGTACCTCGGCACCTGAGAGGTGTAGACCGTGTTTGAAAAAGCATTACGCTTGCGCTCCCAGCCTAGAGCATGAATCAGAGCACGATTCGCGTCTAACACAAACTCACTGTTTTCACCGTTCTGTAACTCGGCACCAGAGAGATGTAGACCGTGTTTGAAAAAGCAATAAGCTTTAGCTCCCAGCCTAGAGCATGAATCAGAGCACGATTCGCGTCTAACACAAACTCACTGTTTTCACCGTCCTGTAACTCGGCACCTGAGAGGTGTAGACCGTGTTTGAAAAAGCAATAAGCTTTAGCTCCCAGCCTAGAGCATGAATCAGAGCACGGTTCGCGTCTAACACAAACTCACTGTTTTCACCGTCCTGTACCTCGGCACCTGAGAGGTGTAGACCGTGTTTGAAAAAGCATTACGCTTGCGCTCCCAGCCTAGAGCATGAATCCAAGCACGATTCGCGTCTAACACAAACTCACTGTTTTCACCGTCCTGTAACTCGGCACCTGAGAGGTGTAGACCGTGTTTGAAAAAGCAATAAGCTTGCGCTCCCAGCCTAGAGCATGAATCAGAGCACGATTCGCGTCTAACACAAACTCACTGTTTTCACCGTCCTGTAACTCGGCACCTGAGAGGAGTAGACCGTGTTTGAAAAAGCAATAAGCTTTAGCTCCCAGCCTAGAGCATGAATCAGAGCACGATTCGCGTCTAACACAAACTCACTGTTTTCACCGTCCTGTAACTCGGCACCTGAGAGGTGTAGACCGTGTTTGAAAAAGCAATAAGCTTGCGCTCCCAGCCTAGAGCATGAATCAGAGCACGATTCGCGTCTAACACAAACTCACTGTTTTCACCGTCCTGTAACTCGGCACCTGAGAGGAGTAGACCGTGTTTGAAAAAGCAATAAGCTTTAGCTCCCAGCCTAGAGCATGAATCAGAGCACGATTCGCGTCTAACACAAACTCACTGTTTTCACCGTCCTGTAACTCGGCACCTGAGAGGTGTAGACCGTGTTTGAAAAAGCAATAAGCTTGCGCTCCCAGCCTAGAGCATGAATCAGAGCACGATTCGCGTCTAACACAAACTCACTGTTTTCACCGTCCTGTAACTCGGCACCTGAGAGGAGTAGACCGTGTTTGAAAAAGCAATAAGCTTTAGCTCCCAGCCTAGAGCATGAATCAGAGCACGATTCGCGTCTAACACAAACTCACTGTTTTCACCGTCCTGTAACTCGGCACCTGAGAGGTGTAGACCGTGTTTGAAAAAGCAATAAGCTTGCGCTCCCAGCCTAGAGCATGAATCAGAGCACGATTCGCGTCTAACACAAACTCACTGTTTTCACCGTCCTGTAATTCGGCACCTGAGAGGTGTAGACCGTGTTTGAAAAAGCAATAAGCTTTAGCTCCCAGCCTAGAGCATGAATCCAAGCACGATTCGCGTCTAACACAAACTCACTGTTTTCACCGTCCTGTAACTCGGCACCTGAGAGATGTAGACCGTGTTTGAAAAAGCAATAAGCTTGCGCTCCCAGCCTAGAGCATGAATCAGAGCACGATTCGCGTCTAACACAAACTCACTGTTTTCACCGTCCTGTAACTCGGCACCTGAGAGGAGTAGACCGTGTTTGAAAGAGCAATAAGCTTGCGCTCCCAGCCTAGAGCATGAATCAGAGCACGATTCGCGTCTAACACAAACTCACTGTTTCACCGTCCTGTAACTCGGCACCTGAGAGGTGTAGACCGTGTTTGAAAAAGCAATAAGCTTGCGCTCGCAGCCTAGAGCATGAATCAGAGCACGATTCGCGTCTAACACAAACTCACTGTTTTCACCGTCCTGTAACTCGGCACCTGAGAGGTGTAGACCGTGTTTGAAAAAGCAATAAGCTTGCGCTCCCAGCCTAGAGCATGAATCAGAGCACGATTCGCGTCTAACACAAACTCACTGTTTTCACCGTCCTGTAACGCGGCACCTGAGAGGTGTAGACCGTGTTTGAAAAAGCAATAAGCTTGCGCTCCCAGCCTAGAGCATGAATCAGAGCACGATTCGCGTCTAACACAAACTCACTGTTTTCACCGTCCTGTACCTCGGCACCTGAGAGGTGTAGACCGTGTTTGAAAAAGCATTACGCTTGCGCTCCCAGCCTAGAGCATGAATCAGAGCACGATTCGCGTCTAACACAAACTCACTGTTTTCACTGTTCTGTAACTCGGCACCAGAGAGATGTAGACCGTGTTTGAAAAAGCAAAAAGCTTGCGCTCCCAGCCTAGAGCATGAATCAGAGCACGATTCGCGTCTAACACAAACTCACTGTTTTCACCGTCCTGTAACTCGGCACCTGAGAGGCGTAGACCGTGTTTGAAAAAGCAATAAGCTTTAGCTCCCAGCCTAGAGCATGAATCAGAGCACGATTCGCGTCTAACACAAACTCACTGTTTTCACCGTCCTGTAACTCGGGACCTGAGAGGTGTAGACCGTGTTTGAAAAAGCAATAAGCTTGTGCTCGCAGCCTAGAGCATGAATCAGAGCACGATTCGCGTCTAACACAAACTCACTGTTTTCACCGTCCTGTACCTCGGCACCTGAGAGGTGTAGACCGTGTTTGAAAAAGCAAAAAGCTTGCGCTCCCAGCCTAGAGCATGAATCAGAGCACGATTCGCGTCTAACACAAACTCACTGTTTTCACCGTTCTGTAACTCGGCACCAGAGAGATGTAGACCGTGTTTGAAAAAGCAAAAAGCTTGCGCTCCCAGCCTAGAGCATGAATCAGAGCACGATTCGCGTCTAACACAAACTCACTGTTTTCACCGTCCTGTAACTCGGCACCTGAGAGGAGTAGACCGTGTTTGAAAAAGCAATAAGCTTTAGCTCCCAGCCTAGAGCATGAATCAGAGCACGATTCGCGTCTAACACAAACTCACTGTTTTCACCGTCCTGTAACTCGGCACCTGAGAGGTGTAGACCGTGTTTGAAAAAGCAATAAGCTTGCGCTCGCAGCCTAGATCATGAATCAGAGCACGATTCGCGTCTAACACAAACTCATTGTTTTCACCGTCCTGTACCTCGGCACCTGAGAGGTGTAGACCGTGTTTGAAAAAGCAAAAAGCTTGCGCTCCCAGCCTAGAGCATGAATCAGAGCACGACTCGCGTCTAACACAAACTCACTGTTTTCACCGTTCTGTAACTTGGCACCAGAGAGATGTAGACCGTGTTTGAAAAAGCAAAAAGCTTGCGCTCCCAGCCTAGAGCATGAATCAGAGCACGATTCGCGTCTAACACAAACTCACTGTTTTCACCGTCCTGTAACTCGGCACCTGAGAGGTGTAGACCGTGTTTGAAAAAGCAATAAGCTTTAGCTCCCAGCCTAGAGCATGAATCAGAGCACGGTTCGCGTCTAACACAAACTCACTGTTTTCACCGTCCTGTACCTCGGCACCTGAGAGGTGTAGACCGTGTTTGAAAAAGCATTACGCTTGCGCTCCCAGCCTAGAGCATGAATCCAAGCACGATTCGCGTCTAACACAAACTCACTGTTTTCACCGTCCTGTAACTCGGCACCTGAGAGGTGTAGACCGTGTTTGAAAAAGCAATAAGCTTGCGCTCCCAGCCTAGAGCATGAATCAGAGCACGATTCGCGTCTAACACAAACTCACTGTTTTCACCGTCCTGTAACTCGGCACCTGAGAGGAGTAGACCGTGTTTGAAAAAGCAATAAGCTTTAGCTCCCAGCCTAGAGCATGAATCAGAGCACGATTCGCGTCTAACACAAACTCACTGTTTTCACCGTCCTGTAACTCGGCACCTGAGAGGTGTAGACCGTGTTTGAAAAAGCAATAAGCTTGCGCTCCCAGCCTAGAGCATGAATCAGAGCACGATTCGCGTCTAACACAAACTCACTGTTTTCACCGTCCTGTAATTCGGCACCTGAGAGGTGTAGACCGTGTTTGAAAAAGCAATAAGCTTTAGCTCCCAGCCTAGAGCATGAATCCAAGCACGATTCGCGTCTAACACAAACTCACTGTTTTCACCGTCCTGTAACTCGGCACCTGAGAGATGTAGACCGTGTTTGAAAAAGCAATAAGCTTGCGCTCCCAGCCTAGAGCATGAATCAGAGCACGATTCGCGTCTAACACAAACTCACTGTTTTCACCGTTCTGTAACTCGGCACCAGAGAGATGTAGACCGTGTTTGAAAAAGCAATAAGCTTGCGCTCCCAGCCTAGAACATGAATCAGAGCACGATTCGCGTCTAACACAAACTCACTGTTTTCACCGTCCTGTAACTCGGCACCTGAGAGGAGTAGACCGTGTTTGAAAGAGCAATAAGCTTGCGCTCCCAGCCTAGAGCATGAATCAGAGCACGATTCGCGTCTAACACAAACTCACTGTTTTCACCGTCCTGTAACTCGGCACCTGAGAGGTGTAGACCGTGTTTGAAAAAGCAATAAGCTTGCGCTCGCAGCCTAGAGCATGAATCAGAGCACGATTCGCGTCTAACACAAACTCACTGTTTTCACCGTCCTGTACCTCGGCACCTGAGAGGTGTAGACCGTGTTTGAAAAAGCAAAAAGCTTGCGCTCCCAGCCTAGAGCATGAATCAGAGCACGATTCGCGTCTAACACAAACTCACTGTTTTCACCGTTCTGTAACTCGGCACCAGAGAGATGTAGACCGTGTTTGAAAAAGCAAAAAGCTTGCGCTCCCAGCCTAGAGCATGAATCAGAGCACGATTCGCGTCTAACACAAACTCACTGTTTTCACCGTCCTGTAACTCGGCAACTGAGAGGAGTAGACCGTGTTTGAAAAAGCAATAAGCTTTAGCTCCAAGCCTAGAGCATGAATCAGAGCACGATTCGCGTCTAACACAAACTCACTGTTTTCACCGTCCTGTAACTCGGCACCTGAGAGGTGTAGACCGTGTTTGAAAAAGCAATAAGCTTGCGCTCCCAGCCTAGAGCATGAATCAGAGCACGATTCGCGTCTAACACAAACTCACTGTTTTCACCGTCCTGTAACTCGGCACCTGAGAGGTGTAGACCGTGTTTGAAAAAGCAATAAGCTTGCGCTCCCAGCCTAGAGCATGAATCAGAGCACGATTCGCGTCTAACACAAACTCACTGTTTTCACCGTCCTGTACCTCGGCACCTGAGAGGTGTAGACCGTGTTTGAAAAAGCATTACGCTTGCGCTCCCAGCCTAGAGCATGAATCAGAGCACGATTCGCGTCTAACACAAACTCACTGTTTTCACCGTTCTGTAACTCGGCACCAGAGAGATGTAGACCGTGTTTGAAAAAGCAAGAAGCTTGCGCTCCCAGCCTAGAGCATGAATCAGAGCACGATTCGCGTCTAACACAAACTCACTGTTTTCACCGTCCTGTAACTCGGCACCTGAGAGGTGTAGACCGTGTTTGAAAAAGCAATAAGCTTGAGCTCCCAGCCTAGAGCATGAATCAGAGCACGATTCGCGTCTAACACAAACTCACTGTTTTCACCGTCCTGTAACTCGGCACCTGAGAGGTGTAGACCGTGTTTGAAAAAGCAATAAGCTTGAGCTCCCAGCCTAGAGCATGAATCAGAGCACGATTCGCGTCTAACACACACTCACTGTTTTCACCGTCCTGTAACTCGGCACCTGAGAGGTGTAGACCGTGTTTGAAAAAGCAATAAGCTTCCGCTCCCAGCCTAGAGCATGAATCAGAGCACGATTCGCGTCTAACACAAACTCGCTGTTTTCACCGTCCTGTAACTCGGCACCTGAGAGGTGTAGACCGTGTTTGAAAAAGCAATAAGCTTGAGCTCCCCGCCTAGAGCATGAATCAGAGCACGATTCGCGTCTAACACAAACTCACTGTTTTCACCGTCCTGTAACTCGGCACCTGAGAGGTGTAGACCGTGTTTGAAAAAGCAATAAGCTTGCGCTCCCAGCCTAGAGCATGAATCAGAGCACGATTCGCGTCTAACACAAACTCACTGTTTTCACCGTCCTGTAACTCGGCACCTGAGAGGTGTAGACCGTGTTTGAAAAAGCAATAAGCTTGAGCTCCCAGCCTAGAGTATGAATCAGAGCACGATTTGCGTCTAACACAAACTCACTGTTTTCACCGTCCTGTAACTCGGCACCTGAGAGGTGTAGACCGTGTTTGAAAAAGCAATAAGCTTGAGCTCCCAGCCTAGAGCATGAATCAGAGCACGATTCGCGTCTAACACAAACTCACTGTTTTCACCGTCCTGTACCTCGGCACCTGAGAGGTGTAGACCGTGTTTGAAAAAGCAAAAAGCTTGCGCTCCCAGCCTAGAGCATGAATCAGAGCACGATTCGCGTCTAACACAAACTCACTGTTTTCACCGTTCTGTAACTCGGCACCAGAGAGATGTAGACCGTGTTTGAAAAAGCAAAAAGCTTGCGCTCCCAGCCTAGAGCATGAATCAGAGCACGATTCGCGTCTAACACAAACTCACTGTTTTCACCGTCCTGTAACTCGGCAACTGAGAGGAGTAGACCGTGTTTGAAAAAGCAATAAGCTTTAGCTCCAAGCCTAGAGCATGAATCAGAGCACGATTCGCGTCTAACACAAACTCACTGTTTTCACCGTCCTGTAACTCGGCACCTGAGAGGTGTAGACCGTGTTTGAAAAAGCAATAAGCTTGCGCTCCCAGCCTAGAGCATGAATCAGAGCACGATTCGCGTCTAACACAAACTCACTGTTTTCACCGTCCTGTAACTCGGCACCTGAGAGGTGTAGACCGTGTTTGAAAAAGCAATAAGCTTGCGCTCCCAGCCTAGAGCATGAATCAGAGCACGATTCGCGTCTAACACAAACTCACTGTTTTCACCGTCCTGTACCTCGGCACCTGAGAGGTGTAGACCGTGTTTGAAAAAGCATTACGCTTGCGCTCCCAGCCTAGAGCATGAATCAGAGCACGATTCGCGTCTAACACAAACTCAGTGTTTTCACCGTCCTGTAATTCGTTACCTGAGAGGTGTAGACCGTGTTTGAAAAAGTAATAAGCTTGAGCTTCCAGCCTAGAGCATAATTCAGAGCACGATTCGCGTCTAACACAAACTCACTGTTTTCACCGTCCTGTACCTCGGCACCTGAGAGGTGTAGACCGTGTTTGAAAAAGCATTACGCTTGCGCTCCCAGCCTAGAGCATAAATCCCAGCACCATTCGCGTCTAACACAAACTCACTGTTTTCACCGTCCTGTAACTCGGCACCTGAGAGGTGTAGACCGTGTTTGAAAAAGCAATAAGCTTGAGCTCCCAGCCTAGAGCATGAATCAGAGCACGATTCGCGTCTAACACAAACTCACTGTTTTCAGGGTCCTGTACATCGGCACCCGAGAGGTGTAGACCGTGTTTGAAAAAGCAATAAGCTTGAGCTCCCCGCCTAGAGCATGAATCAGAGCACGATTCGCGTCTAACACAAACTCACTGTTTTCACCGTCCTGTAACTCGGCACCTGAGAGGTGTAGACCGTGTTTGAAAAAGCAATAAGCTTGAGCTCCCTGCCTAGAGCATGAATCAGAGCACAATTCGCGTCTAACACAAACTCACTGTTTTCACCGTCCTGTAACTCGGCACCTGAGAGGTGTAGACCGTGTTTGAAAAAGCAATAAGCTTGAGCTCCCAGCCTAGAGCATGAATCAGAGCACGATTCGCGTCTAACACAAACTCACTGTTTTCACCGTCCTGTAACTCGGCACCTGAGAGGTGTAGACCGTGTTTGAAAAAGCAATAAGCTTGAGCTCCCAGCCTAGAGCATGAATCAGAGCACGATTCGCGTCTAACACACACTCACTGTTTTCACCGTCCTGTAACTCGGCACCTGAGAGGTGTAGACCGTGTTTGAAAAAGCAATAAGCTTCCGCTCCCAGCCTAGAGCATGAATCAGAGCACGATTCGCGTCTAACACAAACTCGCTGTTTTCACCGTCCTGTAACTCGGCACCTGAGAGGTGTAGACCGTGTTTGAAAAAGCAATAAGCTTGAGCTCCCCGCCTAGAGCATGAATCAGAGCACGATTCGCGTCTAACACAAACTCACTGTTTTCACCGTCCTGTAACTCGGCACCTGAGAGGTGTAGACCGTGTTTGAAAAAGCAATAAGCTTGCGCTCCCAGCCTAGAGCATGAATCAGAGCACGATTCGCGTCTAACACAAACTCACTGTTTTCACCGTCCTGTAACTCGGCACCTGAGAGGTGTAGACCGTGTTTGAAAAAGCAATAAGCTTGAGCTCCCAGCCTAGAGTATGAATCAGAGCACGATTCGCGTCTAACACAAACTCACTGTTTTCACCGTCCTGTAACTCGGCACCTGAGAGGTGTAGACCGTGTTTGAAAAAGCAATAAGCTTGAGCTCCCAGCCTAGAGCATGAATCAGAGCACGATTCGCGTCTAACACAAACTCACTGTTTTCACCGTCCTGTAACTCGGCACCTGAGAGGTGTAGACCGTGTTTGAAAAAGCAATAAGCTTGAGCTCCCAGCCTAGAGCATGAATCAGAGCACGATTCGCGTCTAACACAAACTCACTGTTTTCACCGTCCTGTAACTCGGCACCTCAGAGGTGTAGACCGTGTTTGAAAAAGCAATAAGCTTGCGCTCCCAGCCTAGAGCATGAATCAGAGCACGATTCGCGTCTAACACAAACTCACTGTTTTCACCGTCCTGTACCTCGGCACCTGAGAGGTGTAGACCGTGTTTGAAAAAGCATTACGCTTGCGCTCCCAGCCTAGAGCATGAATCAGAGCACGATTCGCGTCTAACACAAACTCACTGCTTTCACCGTTCTGTAACTCGGCACCAGAGAGATGTAGACCGTGTTTGAAAAAGCAATAAGCTTTAGCTCCCAGCCTAGAGCATGAATCAGAGCACGATTCGCGTCTAACACAAACTCACTGTTTTCACCGTCCTGTAACTCGGCACCTGAGAGGTGTAGACCGTGTTTGAAAAAGCAATAAGCTTGCGCTCGCAGCCTAGAGCATGAATCAGAGCACGATTCGCGTCTAACACAAACTCATTGTTTTCACCGTCCTGTACCTCGGCACCTGAGAGGTGTAGACCGTGTTTGAAAAAGCAAAAAGCTTGCGCTCCCAGCCTAGAGCATGAATCAGAGCACGATTCGCGTCTAACACAAACTCACTGTTTTCACCGTTCTGTAACTCGGCACCAGAGAGATGTAGACCGTGTTTGAAAAAGCAAAAAGCTTGCGCTCCCAGCCTAGAGCATGAATCAGAGCACGATTCGCGTCTAACACAAACTCACTGTTTTCACCGTCCTGTAACTCGGCACCTGAGAGGTGTAGACCGTGTTTGAAAAAGCAATAAGCTTTAGCTCCCAGCCTAGAGCATGAATCAGAGCACGGTTCGCGTCTAACACAAACTCACTGTTTTCACCGTCCTGTACCTCGGCACCTGAGAGGTGTAGACCGTGTTTGAAAAAGCAATAAGCTTGCGCTCCCAGCCTAGAGCATGAATCAGAGCACGATTCGCGTCTAACACAAACTCACTGTTTTCACCGTCCTGTAACTCGGCACCTGAGAGGAGTAGACCGTGTTTGAAAAAGCAATAAGCTTTAGCTCCCAGCCTAGAGCATGAATCAGAGCACGATTCGCGTCTAACACAAACTCACTGTTTTCACCGTCCTGTAACTCGGCACCTGAGAGGTGTAGACCGTGTTTGAAAAAGCAATAAGCTTGCGCTCCCAGCCTAGAGCATGAATCAGAGCACGATTCGCGTCTAACACAAACTCACTGTTTTCACCGTCCTGTAATTCGGCACCTGAGAGGTGTAGACCGTGTTTGAAAAAGCAATAAGCTTTAGCTCCCAGCCTAGAGCATGAATCCAAGCACGATTCGCGTCTAACACAAACTCACTGTTTTCACCGTCCTGTAACTCGGCACCTGAGAGATGTAGACCGTGTTTGAAAAAGCAATAAGCTTGCGCTCCCAGCCTAGAGCATGAATCAGAGCACGATTCGCGTCTAACACAAACTCACTGTTTTCACCGTCCCGTAACTCGGCACCTGAGAGGAGTAGACCGTGTTTGAAAGAGCAATAAGCTTGCGCTCCCAGCCTAGAGCATGAATCAGAGCACGATTCGCGTCTAACACAAACTCACTGTTTTCACCGTCCTGTAACTCGGCACCTGAGAGGTGTAGACCGTGTTTGAAAAAGCAATAAGCTTGCGCTCGCAGCCTAGAGCATGAATCAGAGCACGATTCGCGTCTAACACAAACTCACTGTTTTCACCGTCCTGTACCTCGGCACCTGAGAGGTGTAGACCGTGTTTGAAAAAGCAAAAAGCTTGCGCTCCCAGCCTAGAGCATGAATCAGAGCACGATTCGCGTCTAACACAAACTCACTGTTTTCACCGTCCTGTAACTCGGCACCAGAGAGATGTAGACCGTGTTTGAAAAAGCAAAAAGCTTGCGCTCCCAGCCTAGAGCATGAATCAGAGCACGATTCGCGTCTAACACAAACTCACTGTTTTCACCGTCCTGTAACTCGGCACCTGAGAGATGTAGACCGTGTTTGAAAAAGCAATAAGCTTGCACTCCCAGCCTAGAGCATGAATCAGAGCACGATTCGCGTCTAACACAAACTCACTATTTTCACCGTCCTGTAACTCGGCACCTGAGAGGTGTAGACCGTGTTTGAAAAAGCAATAAGCTTGCGCTCGCAGCCTAGAGCATGAATCAGAGCACGATTCGCGTCTAACACAAACTCACTGTTTTCACCGTCCTGTACCTCGGCACCTGAGAGGTGTAGACCGTGTTTGAAAAAGCAAAAAGCTTGCGCTCCCAGCCTAGAGCATGAATCAGAGCACGATTCGCGTCTAACACAAACTCACTGTTTTCACCGTTCTGTAACTCGGCACCAGAGAGATGTAGACCGTGTTTGAAAAAGCAAAAAGCTTGCGCTCCCAGCCTAGAGCATGAATCAGAGCACGATTCGCGTCTAACACAAACTCACTGTTTTCACCGTCCTGTAACTCGGCAACTGAGAGGAGTAGACCGTGTTTGAAAAACCAATAAGCTTTAGCTCCAAGGCTAGAGCATGAACCAGAGCACGATTCGCGTCTAACACAAACTCACTGTTTTCACCGTCCTGTAACTCGGCACCTGAGAGGTGTAGACCGTGTTTGAAAAAGCAATAAGCTTGCGCTCCCAGCCTAGAGCATGAATCAGAGCACGATTCGCGTCTAACACAAACTCACTGTTTTCACCGTCCTGTACCTCGGCACCTGAGAGGTGTAGACCGTGTTTGAAAAAGCATTACGCTTGCGCTCCCAGCCTAGAGCATGAATCAGAGCACGATTCGCGTCTAACACAAACTCACTGTTTTCACCGTTCTGTAACTCGGCACCAGAGAGATGTAGACCGTGTTTGAAAAAGCAAAAAGCTTGCGCTCCCAGCCTAGAGCATGAATCAGAGCACGATTCGCGTCTAACACAAACTCACTGTTTTCACCGTCCTGTAACTCGGCACCTGAGAGGCGTAGACCGTGTTTGAAAAAGCAATAAGCTTTAGCTCCCAGCCTAGAGCATGAATCAGAGCACGATTCGCGTCTAACACAAACTCACTGTTTTCACCGTCCTGTAACTCGGCACCTGAGAGGTGTAGACCGTGTTTGAAAAAGCAATAAGCTTGCGCTCGCAGCCTAGAGCATGAATCAGAGCACGATTCGCGTCTAACACAAACTCACTGTTTTCACCGTCCTGTACCTCGGCACCTGAGAGGTGTAGACCGTGTTTGAAAAAGCAAAAAGCTTGCGCTCCCAGCCTAGAGCATGAATCAGAGCACGATTCGCGTCTAACACAAACTCACTGTTTTCACCGTTCTGTAACTCGGCACCAGAGAGATGTAGACCGTGTTTGAAAAAGCAAAAAGCTTGCGCTCCCAGCCTAGAGCATGAATCAGAGCACGATTCGCGTCTAACACAAACTCACTGTTTTCACCGTCCTGTAACTCGGCACCTGAGAGGAGTAGACCGTGTTTGAAAAAGCAATAAGCTTTAGCTCCCAGCCTAGAGCATGAATCAGAGCACGATTCGCGTCTAACACAAACTCACTGTTTTCACCGTCCTGTAACTCGGCACCTGAGAGATGTAGACCGTGTTTGAAAAAGCAATAAGCTTGCACTCCCAGCCTAGAGCATGAATCAGAGCACGATTCGCGTCTAACACAAACTCACTATTTTCACCGTCCTGTAACTCGGCACCTGAGAGGTGTAGACCGTGTTTGAAAAAGCAATAAGCTTGCGCTCCCAGCCTAGAGCATGAATCAGAGCACGATTCGCGTCTAACACAAACTCACTGTTTTCACCGTCCTGTACCTCGGCACCTGAGAGGTGTAGACCGTGTTTGAAAAAGCATTACGCTTGCGCTCCCAGCCTAGAGCATGAATCAGAGCACGATTCGCGTCTAACACAAACTCACTGTTTTCACCGTTCTGTAACTCGGCACCAGAGAGATGTAGACCGTGTTTGAAAAAGCAAAAAGCTTGCGCTCCCAGCCTAGAGCATGAATCAGAGCACGATTCGCTTCTAACACAAACTCACTGTTTTCACCGTCCTGTAACTCGGCACCTGAGAGGCGTAGACCGTGTTTGAAAAAGCAATAAGCTTTAGCTCCCAGCCTAGAGCATGAATCAGAGCACGATTCGCGTCTAACACAAACTCACTGTTTTCACCGTCCTGTAACTCGGCACCTGAGAGGTGTAGACCGTGTTTGAAAAAGCAATAAGCTTGCGCTCGCAGCCTAGAGCATGAATCAGAGCACGATTCGCGTCTAACACAAACTCACTGTTTTCACCGTCCTGTACCTCGGCACCTGAGAGGTGTAGACCGTGTTTGAAAAAGCATTACGCTTGCGCTCCCAGCCTAGAGCATGAATCAGAGCACGATTCGCGTCTAACACAAACTCACTGTTTTCACCGTTCTGTAACTCGGCACCAGAGAGATGTAGACCGTGTTTGAAAAAGCAAAAAGCTTGCGCTCCCAGCCTAGAGCATGAATCAGAGCACGATTCGCGTCTAACACAAACTCACTGTTTTCACCGTCCTGTAACTCGGCACCTGAGAGGCGTAGACCGTGTTTGAAAAAGCAATAAGCTTTAGCTCCCAGCCTAGAGCATGAATCAGAGCACGATTCGCGTCTAACACAAACTCACTGTTTTCACCGTCCTGTACCTCGGCACCTGAGAGGTGTAGACCGTGTTTGAAAAAGCAAAAAGCTTGCGCTCCCAGCCTAGAGCATGAATCAGAGCACGATTCGCGTCTAACACAAACTCACTGTTTTCACCGTTCTGTAACTCGGCACCAGAGAGATGTAGACCGTGTTTGAAAAAGCAAAAAGCTTGCGCTCCCAGCCTAGAGCATGAATCAGAGCACGATTCGCGTCTAACACAAACTCACTGTTTTCACCGTCCTGTAACTCGGCACCTGAGAGGTGTAGACCGTGTTTGAAAAAGCAATAAGCTTGCGCTCGCAGCCTAGAGCATGAATCAGAGCACGATTCGCGTCTAACACAAACTCACTGTTTTCACCGTCCTGTACCTCGGCACCTGAGAGGTGTAGACCGTGTTTGAAAAAGCAAAAAGCTTGCGCTCCCAGCCTAGAGCATGAATCAGAGCACGATTCGCGTCTAACACAAACTCACTGTTTTCACCGTTCTGTAACTCGGCACCAGAGAGATGTAGACCGTGTTTGAAAAAGCAAAAAGCTCGCGCTCCCAGCCTAGAGCATGAATCAGAGCACGATTCGCGTCTAAAACAAACTCACTGTTTTCACCGTCCTGTAACTCGGCACCTGAGAGGTGTAGACCGTGTTTGAAAAAGCAATAAGCTTGCGCTCCCAGCCTAGAGCATGAATCAGAGCACGATTCGCGTCTAACACAAACTCACTGTTTTCACCGTCCTGTACCTCGGCACCTGAGAGGTGTAGACCGTGTTTGAAAAAGCATTACGCTTGCGCTCCCAGCCTAGAGCATGAATCAGAGCACGATTCGCGTCTAACACAAACTCACTGTTTTCACCGTTCTGTAACTCGGCACCAGAGAGATGTAGATCGTGTTTGAAAAAGCAAAAAGCTTGCGCTCCCAGCCTAGAGCATGAATCAGAGCACGATTCGCGTCTAACACAAACTCACTGTTTTCACCGTCCTGTAACTCGGCACCTGAGAGGCGTAGACCGTGTTTGAAAAAGCAATAAGCTTTAGCTCCCAGCCTAGAGCATGAATCAGAGCACGATTCGCGTCTAACACAAACTCACTGTTTTCACCGTCCTGTAACTCGGCACCTGAGAGGTGTAGACCGTGTTTGAAAAACCAATAAGCTTTAGCTCCCAACCTAGAGCATGAATCAGAGCACGATTCGCGTCTAACACAAACTCACTGTTTTCACCGTCCTGTAACTCGGCACCTGAGAGATGTAGACCGTGTTTGAAAAAGCAATAAGCTTGCACTCCCAGCCTAGAGCATGAATCAGAGCACGATTCGCGTCTAACACAAACTCACTGTTTTCACCGTCCTGTAACTCGGCACCTGAGAGGTGTAGACCGTGTTTGAAAAAGCAATAAGCTTGCGCTCCCAGCCTAGAGCATGAATCAGAGCACGATTCGCGTCTAACACAAACTCACTGTTTTCACCGTCCTGTACCTCGGCACCTGAGAGGTGTAGACCGTGTTTGAAAAAGCATTACGCTTGCGCTCCCAGCCTAGAGCATGAATCAGAGCACGATTCGCGTCTAACACAAACTCACTGTTTTCACCGTTCTGTAACTCGGCACCAGAGAGATGTAGACCGTGTTTGAAAAAGCAATAAGCTTTAGCTCCCAGCCTAGAGCATGAATCAGAGCACGATTCGCGTCTAACACAAACTCACTGTTTTCACCGTCCTGTAACTCGGCACCTGAGAGGTGTAGACCGTGTTTGAAAAAGCAATAAGCTTGCGCTCGCAGCCTAGAGCATGAATCAGAGCACGATTCGCGTCTAACACAAACTCACTGTTTTCACCGTTCTGTAACTCGGCACCAGAGAGATGTAGACCGTGTTTGAGAAAGCAAAAAGCTTGCGCTCCCAGCCTAGAGCATGAATCAGAGCACGATTCGCGTCTAACACAAACTCACTGTTTTCACCGTCCTGTAACTCGGCACCTGAGAGGTGTAGACCGTGTTTGAAAAAGCAATAAGCTTTAGCTCCCAGCCTAGAGCATGAATCAGAGCACGGTTCGCGTCTAACACAAACTCACTGTTTTCACCGTCCTGTACCTCGGCACCTGAGAGGTGTAGACCGTGTTTGAAAAAGCATTACGCTTGCGCTCCCAGCCTAGAGCATGAATCCAAGCACGATTCGCGTCTAACACAAACTCACTGTTTTCACCGTCCTGTAACTCGGCACCTGAGAGGTGTAGACCGTGTTTGAAAAAGCAATAAGCTTGCGCTCCCAGCCTAGAGCATGAATCAGAGCACGATTCGCGTCTAACACAAACTCACTGTTTTCACCGTCCTGTAACTCGGCACCTGAGAGGAGTAGACCGTGTTTGAAAAAGCAATAAGCTTTAGCTCCCAGCCTAGAGCATGAATCAGAGCACGATTCGCGTCTAACACAAACTCACTGTTTTCACCGTCCTGTAACTCGGCACCTGAGAGGTGTAGACCGTGTTTGAAAAAGCAATAAGCTTGCGCTCCCAGCCTAGAGCATGAATCAGAGCACGATTCGCGTCTAACACAAACTCACTGTTTTCACCGTCCTGTAATTCGGCACCTGAGAGGTGTAGACCGTGTTTGAAAAAGCAATAAGCTTTAGCTCCCAGCCTAGAGCATGAATCCAAGCACGATTCGCGTCTAACACAAACTCACTGTTTTCACCGTCCTGTAACTCGGCACCTGAGAGATGTAGACCGTGTTTGAAAAAGCAATAAGCTTGCGCTCCCAGCCTAGAGCATGAATCAGAGCACGATTCGCGTCTAACACAAACTCACTGTTTTCACCGTTCTGTAACTCGGCACCAGAGAGATGTAGACCGTGTTTGAAAAAGCAATAAGCTTGCGCTCCCAGCCTAGAACATGAATCAGAGCACGATTCGCGTCTAACACAAACTCACTGTTTTCACCGTCCTGTAACTCGGCACCTGAGAGGAGTAGACCGTGTTTGAAAGAGCAATAAGCTTGCGCTCCCAGCCTAGAGCATGAATCAGAGCACGATTCGCGTCTAACACAAACTCACTGTTTTCACCGTCCTGTAACTCGGCACCTGAGAGGTGTAGACCGTGTTTGAAAAAGCAATAAGCTTGCGCTCGCAGCCTAGAGCATGAATCAGAGCACGATTCGCGTCTAACACAAACTCACTGTTTTCACCGTCCTGTAACTCGGCACCTGAGAGGTGTAGACCGTGTTTGAAAAAGCAATAAGCTTGCGCTCCCAGCCTAGAGCATGAATCAGAGCACGATTCGCGTCTAACACAAACTCACTGTTTTCACCGTCCTGTACCTCGGCACCTGAGAGGTGTAGACCGTGTTTGAAAAAGCATTACGCTTGCGCTCCCAGCCTAGAGCATGAATCAGAGCACGATTCGCGTCTAACACAAACTCACTGTTTTCACCGTTCTGTAACTCGGCACCAGAGAGATGTAGACCGTGTTTGAAAAAGCAAAAAGCTTGCGCTCCCAGCCTAGAGCATGAATCAGAGCACGATTCGCGTCTAACACAAACTCACTGTTTTCACCGTCCTGTAACTCGGGACCTGAGAGGTGTAGACCGTGTTTGAAAAAGCAATAAGCTTGTGCTCGCAGCCTAGAGCATGAATCAGAGCACGATTCGCGTCTAACACAAACTCACTGTTTTCACCGTCCTGTACCTCGGCACCTGAGAGGTGTAGACCGTGTTTGAAAAAGCAAAAAGCTTGCGCTCCCAGCCTAGAGCATGAATCAGAGCACGATTCGCGTCTAACACAAACTCACTGTTTTCACCGTTCTGTAACTCGGCACCAGAGAGATGTAGACCGTGTTTGAAAAAGCAATAAGCTTTAGCTCCCAGCCTAGAGCATGAATCAGAGCACGATTCGCGTCTAACACAAACTCACTGTTTTCACCGTCCTGTAACTCGGCACCTGAGAGATGTAGACCGTGTTTGAAAAAGCAATAAGCTTGCACTCCCAGCCTAGAGCATGAATCAGAGCACGATTCGCGTCTAACACAAACTCACTGTTTTCACCGTCCTGTACCTCGGCACCTGAGAGGTGTAGACCGTGTTTGAAAAAGCAAAAAGCTTGCGCTCCCAGCCTAGAGCATGAATCGAAGCACGATTCACGTCTAACACAAACTCACTGTTTTCACCGTTCTGTAACTCGGCACCAGAGAGATGTAGACCGTGTTTGAAAAAGCAAAAAGCTTGCGCTCCCAGCCTAGAGCATGAATCAGAGCACGATTCGCGTCTAACACAAACTCACTGTTTTCACCGTCCTGTAACTCGGCACCTGAGAGGAGTAGACCGTGTTTGAAAAAGCAATAAGCTTTAGCTCCCAGCCTAGAGCATGAATCAGAGCACGATTCGCGTCTAACACAAACTCACTGTTTTCACCGTCCTGTAACTCGGCACCTGAGAGATGTAGACCGTGTTTGAAAAAGCAATAAGCTTGAACTCCCAGCCTAGAGCAT